>NC_056585.1:13354393-13409393 GCF_018340385.1 Cyprinus carpio | reverse complement strand
ATAGTCTGATTTTACAGACTCTCAGACCTTAATGCAGAGTGCTCTTTAAACACACTGCTCTAGTGAGAATACAATCACAGCAGATGACTCAGAGGAGAAACAATCCTGACTCAAGAGAGTGACTAGAGAGAGATGATGAGACGTAATGAGACATAAACTGAAATGGTGCCCTTTTAGGGGTGCTGTACGCTTTTCAAAAGACAATAAATAAGAAGTGCTTTCCAGTGCGGCTGAAATCTCACACAATGGAGAAATGGATAGTTGTTGTTTTATTTTTATGTTTTCTGTTGTTAAAATTCACAAAGAGGTGAATCGTGAAAACATCTAGGTCAAATTTCACTCCAATCAAAAGTAAAAAAAAAAAAAAAAATACAAATTATATTTTACACATAGAAAATTAACTCTTTTCTTGGACCATTAAAAGGATAGTCCACCCAAAAATGAAAATTCTATCATCATTTACTCTAGTTGTTCCAAACCTGTACGAGTTTCTGTCCTCTGTTGAACATAAAGGAAGATATTTTGAAGAATGTTGGTAACCAAACAGTTTCTGGCCTACACTGTACAGAGAAAAATAAAAAATAAAAAACATGTGGAAGTCAATGGCTACCAGTAAACTGAAAAAAAAAAAAATGCATACAGGTTTGTAAAACATGAGGAAGCGTAAATGATGAGAAAATTATTGAGTGAACTCTTAAGGTTTGTTACATTATAGCATTATTTTTTTTCATGAGAATTAAGCCAAACTTGTCCCCAAATTATTATTTATATAACACATCAAGCCATTTTCCAATTTTCCAATTTATTTTTTATTTTTTTTTACATTAAAGTAATTAGATATTTTAGCATTACATTAATGACAACTGCAGGAAAATGTATTTTATTGTTTTATTGTTAAAAACGTCACACTGGTAATAATTTCTTTTTTTAGATTTGGGGTGAAATACGACACAGATGTGTTACAGATCATTTCCTGAAATTCACCTAAGGATCATCCTCTGATATCATTACTACATCCTCATATTTGTAGCTCAGTTTCAAATTTCAAAGTCAGTCACGGAGCACCATTGTCGCAGGGCCACACGCTGCCAAAAAAACTAGCAAACGGAAATAAGACGACCAGTCTCCAGTCTTGGCAACTGCAATCTGCACACAGTCCACAGCTTCTAACGCAGTAAAGCAGGTCTCTAGTAAGCTGGTTACAGCCTGTCTGTCAAGTGAAGTAGCGCTGATGTCTCAATGCAAGCCTGCTAACATGGTCCGAGCATCGATCCATCCCAATACTGCGCAGCACAGCGAATCTACCTCAGAGCGCTAACACACCTCTCATGCACAATGAGGCCCTGGGAGAGTGGAACTGTGTGGTGATTTAAACAATACTACAGCAAAAAACCCTGTCTTCCGACCTGCCTTCATCGCCAAAAAATGGAACAACAACATAGAGATTTGTGATAGAGGTTTAACAATATATAACAGTGCCAGAACAAGTTGCCATGTTCAAATCCTGGGGTGATCGAACAAAGCTGTGGAAATGATGTACGACAGGTCTTTACTCTAAATGCCAGTGTACTTTATGACGGCAGATGACAATGATGGTGTTATTTTGCCATTTGAGACTTATTCAGAGTTTCATAGGACAGCAGTTAACGAAAATTCATGAATCCACACCTGACTTCCCTCTAAGACAGGCTGTAAAAACAAGTTTCACAAGACCTGAGAGCACCAAACATGTCAAAAAGCTAGGTATGATAAATACGGGTATTTTAAGACTCACCCCTGGTCTGCACCATGTTTAGTTCGGTTTATTTTCAAAAGATACAAAAGATTAGCACCAGTTATTGGCTCAAATGGGAGAAACACCAGCAAGCACCAGGCTTCACCATGGCAATGACCCACCCCAGTGTTTGCCATGGCAACGACCCCACAAAAGTATGTAGCGAGTATCAGAAACGCATTAAATAAAAACAGTAAAAATCATGCATTTGTTGCATTTTCATCACCAGGAATAAACCTGCAGTCTGTGTTTGGAATGCTAGCCATATAAATGTTTGCATGAAATGGCTGATACATACAAAAACCAAATCTTTAAACCATCGTGGCATCATCTTCTTTACAAGAACATAACGGTGGTGATGTAATGAAGAAAAATATTAATTGAGTCTGAAGACAGAATGCATACTGAGATAATTCACATTATAAGACAGTGAAAAAAGACTCACGGGCAGACAAAACATTATTTCTATGCAAGACTGCAGTACTGGATTTACAAAACATCTATATTTGTGGAATAACTTAATGATGAGATCCAGAAAGATTTGGTCAAGCTGGTTTGGCATTTACCCGTGTAAAAGTTGACCGCTATAGGAGATGACGCAGGCCTGCTCATTGTTTCAAAGTAAAAACAGACTTTTTAAGTAAATGTTTGGATATAAAAAGTCAATTAGCTCTTTAAGAAAGGTTTCAAATACATTTAGGTTAGAAATCTTATAAGAGCCCTTTAATGTTTGATCAACTAGAGGCAGTGTGTCTGCCAAAGTCCACAATGGAAATATAAATTACTATAACTCATTTAGGGCTCACAAAAAAAATAATTTCGACAAATAGCCAATTTTCACTAACCTAACCAGAAAAATCATAAATATAAATCTCTGATCTCAATTTACCATATTCCTCTATATTAAATCGGTTAAGGTCAAACGCTGTTCGCATTCTGCCATTCATGCAGCTTGCCATCCGGAATAGAGTGAAGTCAAGAGGGAGGATGAAGCCTTTGGCACTAAAGACAGTGATAAAACAAATAACTGTACAATACATATGGACGGTTACTTTTGGGTTACATTCGAACTGCGGAGGAGCGGAGAACTGACCGTCATCGTAAGGAAGGACTGAATGTTTCATCTTTTTTTCTCAATTAAAAGGTAATGCATTGCATATGTGACATTGAGGCTGTGGGATTATACGACAAGACATACATGTATCTGAGGGGTTGGCTGTTTCTGAAAGTAAGTTAAAGATATTAACATTTTAAGAAATCATTCGTACACATCCTTAATGATTCTAGAGCTGCAAATTAACATTCGGGAGGTTTAAATGATTAAAAGCACCTTTCCGGTTCAGAAATTGATTTTTAATCACTGATGCATTTAATTAGACACTTAAAAAGATGTACTGATAGAATTTCCTAACCCTTGTCCAATAGCTTGGGTCATATTTACCCCAAAATCTAATGAAAAAAGAGGGAAAAACTAAATATTTATATATGTTTTGTAAAATAATTTGATAAAATAATAATAATAATAATGAATATTATTATAGTTCATTTATTAAATTATATTAAAGAAAAAGTAGTTTGTTTTTATAACCATTAAGATTTTTTGCATTGTGATGATATTTTCTTAATTAAAACATTCTCCAAAACTTCTCATTACCGCAATGCATATACAAAATTTTTTAAATAAAATTTGATTTTTAAATTGCATTTATACATTACAGATGTTTAGACTGTATTGACTTTAAGATGTGCTGTAAATAATGATAATAGGCTGAATTAAATTTTTTTACTGTAATACATTTTTACTGTATTACAGAAATGAGAATCTGCATTGAGAAAAATGAAAATCACAAAAACATAATTGCATAAATGCATAATTTATAATTAATCTATATGTTTTATGACACGACTGAATTTAGGCGGGGGATTTGCATAATTATGAAAATAAAAACAAAACAAATCTTAATGGTCCAAAAACCAAGCTTAATTTTCTTTAAGCAAAATACAATTTCTTTTCCTTCTTTTTTTTTCTTTTGATTTTGGAGTGAAAAATATTTTGTCAATTTCACCTAATTTGCAATCTGCCTTTATTTACTGAATATTTATGTCTTTTCCATGTAGCCACATAAACGCAGGCCAAAATATAGCACTTTTGGAAAACCACTCTAAACGGTCTCTATTTTTCTAGCCTTTAAGTCTTTCACACACTCTTTCATCCTTCCTCTCCATCAACAACTTTTATATACAATATTGGTAAATAGAACATAAATACTACACATAAATTTGCCTATTCACAATTCCACTCGTAGAGACGTCGGAAAGTAAAGAAAGAAACCGCTCTGAAATAATACACTCATATAAACTGCTTTATATAAGTTTAGAAAGGCTCTGCGCTCCCGAGAAGTGTTAGCTAAGACCTGAGAGAGAGCAGTCAGTTTGAAACACCTCCTCTCTTCTGGTTAGCAGTGTAAAAGTGGACACTTCCATGGAGGACGGCAGACAACGAGCACCATCTTGCCCATAACTGAAGTGGGAACAAAGTCCAATAGTACAAAAAAAAAAAGTTAAACCTTTCTCATGACCTTCTTTTTTTTTTTGTCTTTTTTTGTTTTAATAGTGTAAACAGTGCACCAATTGGGTCTTGGTTCCACTTTTCTCAACTATACAAAAGTATAAATATATGCTTTCTCTCAATTTTTCACATATCTAGGACATATAGAGGACGAAAAGACAGAGAAAAGCGGTTGTTTCCGTAAGTCGTCAGCGTCGCAGTGGCTGTGCTGGTTTTGTTGTTTGCTGGCTCATATCCGTGTTGACGGGTGTTCGTTTGTTGCGGGCGTTGATGGTCTATGCATATATAGCACGTAGCACAGTCCTCAGCCACTGGGCCAAAACAACCAAGCGTTTTTGTCCAACTACAGCAGATCCATTTTGGGTCTGTAATGAAGGAGGAGGGGGGATTTCTGGAACGCACACAAAACACACAAGCATTCGTGTGACTGAAAGTCATAGAGCCACTAGAATGAAAACAAATGCACAGAAAGTCAAACGCATCTATACAACACAAAGACAATTTCATAACTTCACATACTCTATTTGATTATGCATGCAAATAAATATGCAAAGTATCCATGCATGTATAGAAAGTGACATGCACATCAATACAGCAAACAGGAAGACTAAAGCCAGGCTTCTCTTATAAATGCACGCAAATTTCTCATTAATTACCTTAAATCTCCATCTTGTTACCACAACAAATTTCAAAGTATGGTCCTTGCCCAAGATTTCTTCATTGCATAAGATGTCCAGCTGAAAGCAAGCACATAAATATAGCAAACAAACCCCTCAAAAATATACCATATAAGAGAAGTCTAAACAAAACTATGCTTTCCGTGATCTTTCAGTACTATTAAATAAGTCAGCTGATCATTAGCATACAATAAACTGAATATAATTTTTTACTCTTATGAGTGTTTTTTTTTTTTTAATTAAATTTACGATATAAAAAGATTTTATTCACACCTAAATATGTAGAACACAATTAGGACAATGCGCAAGTATACAGTTTATCAGCTATTATACAAAATTATGAGTAGAGATTAGAGAATGCTGCAACTGACCAATCAAAATAAAGTAATCCAGAGAACCGCATAATCAATTGTGCACGAACGTCTCTGGGGACAGGTGGGATTTTATGGTGCTTTACAGAAGAGTGACAGTCCTTTGTACACTCAAAACATTCAGTTCCACCTATTATTCAAGCCAAAACAAAAGATGCAAACCTTTAATGCACAAGAGCAGCCATAACCGTCCAGAGGATTATGTGTATCACAGTATCTCTGGAATAGTGTGCATTGAAACACCAGTGCCGGTGTCTGCGTGTTTTGGCTCGCTGTGAGTTGAATGACAGCAGTACAACCACAGCAACACCTGCTGGAGGCCATGAGCTCTCGGCACTATTCAAAGTTTAAAGTCATCTAGGATGCGAGCCAGGAACGTCTGACAGTGAAACAATGAAACGTTTGATGCTTTTTCGAATTTAGTTCTTCAAAGATTTTGCTTTTCTCCTGCACTTCAAAGCCGAGCCGCTACACAAACCGCTCCCATTTCGGAATCATATTTTTGGTATTATACTGCTGGCAGCTATAACTCTCAATACTTGTGGAGAACAACAGGCATCTGACAGTATTATTGCGCGGGAAAGTTTTTGACGGATGTGTGTGGTGGAATAGCCCACAAATTTTTATCACAAAGGAGAAAAAAAACGGTGATGGAACAGCAGTAATTAGTCAAGTTTTGTGTTAAATTGCACTGAGACGTTGGCAGGCTGCGAGATACATGACAGAGAGCAAATGATATTACAGGCTATTATTTGTCTCTGAAAATATGAGGCACGCTGAAAGCTTTGTGAGAATCGTGACAGCACGGAGGAGCTTTGAAATCTGTGTGGTGACTCATGCAAGAGCCATTGTCATGAAGTGCATGCCGATGCTAGCCGGCGTGGTGGCAAAGGTCTCTAACAAGTTAACTTTAACCGAGGGAAAAGGAAGATAATGGGTTTTGTCTCGAACTTCGCTCGTTGCATGAGGGCGTCAGGTCTGGGGGATCACATACCTCATTGAAAGATGTCAGGTTTAGCTTTTTTGCGATGAACTTCTTGAGGTGGAGAACGGTCGCCTGAGCCGAACAACGAATCCACTTCCGCTTGAGGCCTCTGAGCTTACTGCTGTTACACTCCAGACAGATACTCACCTGAACAGACAGGAAGGAGAGAGAGAGAGAGAGAGAGAGAGAGAGAGTTTGACTTAGCACTGATAATCAAATGGATGATTTAGGTAACTGCATTGTGGGAACAAGAAAATTCAACAAATACTGAAGCTTAACATGTTTTGCAATGTTTGAATCCATTCGGTCTAGGCTCAGACTAAACAACAGATACCATATAGAGCTTCACAAAATATTTACACGTGTAAAAACATGATATTTCAGGTACTAAACCTTCCAAACTGGTAGAATTATCTTTTTATCTTTAATGGAGGCTCCCGCAATCTTCTTTTTGCTTTGTTAGACCTGTACTGTACTATTAGTATAAAGTATGCACTGCCAATGTCCACTGTCACTCACATCGCCTATAAATTCTCATTTGTTGTCATTTAACAGGTTTAAACTGATAGCAATTTGCAGTGAGAAACAACTGGAGGTAATTCATTTAATATAATTTTCAATACAAATTAAAAGATTGGTAATCGCAATTGGCAATAAAGATAATTTTAATGTAACAAAATCTGCTTCAAATAAATGCCGTTCTTTTGAACTTAAAAGATTCCTGAAAAAAAGTATCACTTTATATATATATATATATATATATATATATATATATATATATATATATATATATATATATATATATATATATATATATATATATATATATATATATATATAAATAAATTTTATACAAAATATTAAGCAGCACAACCGTTTTCAACAATAGTCAAGTCAAATAGTAAATACATATGACTTTTGCTTAGCGAGTGTTAATTTTAGACCCTGGCCTTTAAGTTACCATTTCTTTAGGATGAATCGTTCATATTAAAAAAATTTGCTAAATGAATAAATGTCATCGCAAACCCATGCATAAACCCAGACAGGGCATAAAGTCAAGAGTCTTAAGCAACATGATGCTAATTAAAAAAAAATGCATAGTCACACACAAATACCGACACCATCAAAACAATTTCCACAACAAAGAATCAGATGCCAGCAAGTGCTCCTCCTTCTTTCAAAACTGAGCTGACGGTTGAGTCGCCAGTCAACTGCGGCCGCTTCGGGCTGCCCGGCAGGTGCAGTGGCAGAGTGAGGGCTTCAGAGAGTCAAGATGCATTAAGTATTTCATGTTTTTTTTTTTTCTCTATCTTTTTTTTTCTCTCTCTATAATTTATTTATCAGAGAAGATTTGTATGGCTGCACATTTGGAACAGGCCTCACCAAGAACAGACAGTAATGGAGAAGTATGTGGAGGGGCAGTTGCGCCTGCCGGCTAAATGCCGGTCCATTTCAAGGGCAAACGGTGCCGGGAGAAAACCGAGGCTTTCTGAGGACCACGTACAAACACATTCTTTACAAGAACAGTGTGCTGCAAATCAGAGATTTGCTCTGTTATAGGCAGGTGGTGGTGAGATGTAATACAAACATGGATGTACTATTCAACACAAGCAAGGAACTTCACTATTAGCTGCGTATCTATGTGTGTGTGTGTGTGATTACTGGGTCATTACTGCACGGCCGGGGCTGCTATGCTCACCGCAAACAGTCACACAAATGACTAACGGTGAACTCACTCATACAATTAAACCTCCAGACCCCAGAACGACTGTAAGAGAGGCTTTTTATTTTACCACCGAATATCATTCCTTCCTCAAGATGTTGTGAGCTGTTGATTATTGTTATTTAAAATCTAATTCTACAAGGATAGATATTCTGGTTTGTTTGGGGAATCACCAGAGGATGATATCTATCACACACTCGCCATGTTATTATAAGCCCATGTTCAGTCGTCATTTTAAAAAGGCTGTATTTTACACTTGCAGTATCCCCCCACCCCCACCCCAGAGCTAATCTAAGGTTTCTTGAACCAAAATCAGTCAATTTAATTTCAAATGTCCATTTTCTATATTCTCTCTCTAGCCCTTAAAATTAAATTGGCTCTTTGTAATCTATTTTACAGACAACTGGTGATCTTCAATATGCGAATGAATCATTCTTATGAGTCATATCTTTTCAGTGATTCCTGTGGTCGGAATTATACAAACTGGACTGATTGGGTCCTAGTGGTCCTTCAGAGACTCACTGAACTCTTTTAGAGATGTCAGACTCGGAATGATTTCGATTAACAACATGCAACAAGTGGGGACAATTATGTGAGGACCAAATTTAAATAGTACTGAATAAATCTTTACTGTGAATCTTTTGGTCTGAATGATTCTTTCACAGATTGGACTGAATTGGTCCTGGTGCTTCTGAAGTAAACAATTCAGAGACTCACTGAACTGACTCTTTTGGACAAGCCAGACTTGCAATGATCTCAATTAACAACATCCATCACGTGATGATGATTATCTGAGGATTGTCCAAAAATAACCACTAAACCACCGTAGCAGTGGAGTAAAACTTTCAGCACACAACATCCATCACGTGATGATGATTATCTGAGGATTGTCCAAAAATCAATCATGAATTTCATGTGCAGTTTTGGCACAGGCTGGTTCTTTTTGGCTCCAACTTCTCCTCACAAGGTCACGTTGGATGGGTCTGACCCAACAGACACATTAGCAGAAGTGTTCCACAGCCATCCGAGTGTAGCTGAATGAGCACTGCTGAAATTTTCATTCACGATTTATATTATACATGAGGCCAAAGTGCCTGTTTCAGCTTTACTACAGCAGACCGCATGAACAGACAATCTGTCCTCGCACTTTTACAAGACAACTCATGACAACAGGACATCAGTAACTCTGAAATCTTAATCGATCTCTTCCTCCTAAAACAAGAACACACACACATACTTCGGCCATTTACACCCTAGCATACTGTCTCCATGCCTTCTGTTCTTCTTTGTGGTTTCTGCTTTATAAATCTCACTCACACAAGCACACATTCCACTAGGGATTCTTATATCACAGTAGGAGTTATTTTATGAGTTGTTTTTGCTGGAAATGCAATCATTGCAAAAAGAAGGGTATATATTTTAATATTGCCAACCACACAAATATATAAAAGATGGTATATGCAGCATGACAGACTGAACACCCTACACTCCACTGACATCAGATTCTGTATAAGAAAGACATTCTATTCCAAAATGCAGAAGCAGTGAGTAGACAGCAGCCGCACAACCTTCTGTTATTACATTATTAAGAAGCTCAGAGGAGAGCAGGAATACAAATCTACTATATAAGAATCTTTAATGAAACTACCAACCCTATAAAACACTGAAATGGCTCTGGATTAATATCTGAACACAGATTGGATATTACAGACAGGAAGGGGCAGATCATTTGACATATTGACATTTTTTTTTTTAAATGGAACACTAGAACACTGCACTGAATACTGCTGTTTTTTATACTTATACATTATATATATATACTTATATATATATATATATATATATATATATATATATATATATATATATATATATATATATATATACATATACATATATATATATATACACACACATATATACACATATATACACACATATACATATACACATATATATATATATTTTTTTATATATATATATATATATATGTGTGTGTGTATGTATATATATATATATGTAAATGCATTATGCAATGATAATAGTAAACAGTATTGTGCTAAACATTTTAAAATAAATAATTAATTTTAAAATATATTAAATAAGAAAAGAGATCTTTAACTTGTAATAATATTTCACAATAATGTTTATCTATTTCACAATTATTTTTTAATATTTTTATGGCTTTTTGTCAGCCTTGGTGAACAGCGACTTCTTTCAAAAAATTACTTATGAAATTTTGTGCAAAAAATGTCTCAAAATAAAAAAATTAAAAAAATTAAAAGTTGATATAATTGGTTCATTCACCACTCTAAAAATGGAAGCTGGTCATATTGCTCACACTGCATTATGGGATATGTTATTCTATTCTGGGTCTGCTCTTGTAAACTGGGAAATATATGTCATCCATGTATTCTAAAGTACTGTACACTGCAGAAATAGACTAGTACAGTGGTATGATATTCCAAAAATAGCCCTTATGTGTTCTTACTAACTAGGTCATGCTAACAGAGTGTGAGGCTCCCTTGTGGGACATTAGCAAGGTCAGATGGGTACGGGGAAACCTACCTGCTCATCACTGCGATGGTAGTCATTGTCCTCCTCTGCTTTCTCGTCTCCTGCTTCCTTATTGGCTGGATCTTCTGATTTCAGGTCACCTGGTGGGGTAAAATGTCAACAATTTTTTTTTTTTTTTTTTTTTTTTAAACAAGACTGTCCCCAGACAACCATAAGAACCATCTTTTTTGTGCACATCCATCTCTCCACAATTCTGCTTTCATACTACTGTAGAAATAAAAGCACAGGCATTTATCTTTCCAAACATCATCTTCGCATTTTAAAACAACACGTTTATCATAGTTCATTTTAAGATTCCAAGATTTTGTAGTTCATTGCTTCTCAGAGCTTGAATTATATTGAGTACTAGTTTGTGAGTCTGGGAAGAGTTTCTTCATTACACAGTGAAGAAACATTCATCAAACACAAAAAAAGCAATTATCTCAACCTGCTCCCCCACGCATTCACCAATCTCCAAAACAAGTCTGCACCTCATCAATGGAAACAGATTAATTTGTGTGATTGTGTGATTCAACCTGCCCAAAGAACACTTCACACCTCAGACAGCTGCCCACTGATCAGGTCAGAAACTAGGGCTCCATCTCATTACTGATTTATGGAAGCAGAAAAATACTCTTATTTATTAATATTGGTAAGAGGGATCCAATGTAACTTATACTATCATTTAAAAGTTTAGGGTCAGTACGATTTTTTTTTTTTTTTTTATAAAATCGATACTTTTATTCAGCAAAATGCATTAATCTCAAGTGACAGTAAAGACAAATTTAATGTACATAATGTTACAAATATTTATAATGTTCCATTCATCAAAGAATCCTGAAAAAAAGGTTTCTACAAAGATATTTAGCAGTGCATTATAATAAAATTACAATTAAAAAAAATGTTTCCTGAGCACCAAATCAGCATATTAAAATGGTTTCTGAAGGATCATGTGACAATGACTGGAGTAATAGCTGCAGAAAATTCAGCTTTGCATCACAGGAATAAATGACTTTTTAAAATATATTAAAACAAATTAGTTATTTTAACTTATAAATAATATTACACAATATTAAGATTTTTTTTTTTTACAATAAATGCAGCCTTGAGCAGAAAATATTTTTTTCAAAATTATTTTAAAATAAAATCTTACTGTCCTTAATTTTTGTTTCTGTGGCTGTTGACAGCAGGCCACAGATGCTGTCCATATAGTTTAAGCTGTATTTAACTATGGATATCCTCCATTTATATAATCAACACTTTATTTTTTTATTAAAAATCACCAAAACTGGCCAATGCAGGACGGAATTAGATACATATGACCAGTCCAGTCGAGTGTGGTTGACTTATTTTATTGCATTTCAACTGATCAACTGTCCACACACGCTCATGATTTTGTATGAGGGGCTGTCAAACATCACTATGACATTGTCATTGCATCACCAGAAATCTCAACTGCAGTAATGGGAAAGGAAAAGAGATTTTGTGCATCTGGACGAAATGCTGTCTGGGTTCAGTCGTTCATAAGCCTTGACTGCTACAGCGATGGCTTCTTCCCAGGACACTCTGAATATCCTTTCCGATAGTTAAAATGTTCCCTGACTGGAAAAGAAGTTCACGGAGTCTGAGCTAATCTGCGGCAAGCAGACTGTGAAGGAGAGAAAAAGCAGGACTTCCAGCGAAATAAATTTCGTTAGGGTGGTTAATAGACGGGGTGCCTCCATAAAGCTGTCCGCGGATGAGGTGGACAAGCTCAGGTAGCAATTTTACCATGCTTTCCGGAAGGGTTACTTCTTTTTTAAGCTCGGCAACAGTCTGGTTAATATCCACTGTGATGGGATTTGAGAAGCACTGTCAGGTACCCTACCATGGCAGATTCAGGCAGATATAATAGCACACCTGTGACACCAGGCCAGAACAGCACTTTCGATGCTCATAAAACTCGTAAATAAAGGTTGTCATAATTTATGCATATTTGTGGGAAGGTAGTGTAGTAACGCCTCTCCTCTCAGTCCAGTTTGATAGTTCTGTGGAGTGCTTGAGGACTGAAGACTTCAAATGAAGCACTATTGAGAAAAAACCAGTCTGCTAAACAATTTGGAACAAGAGACCACTTATGTCTGAGTCTTATTTACTACAATGCATGAATCCAGCCATTACGACTGCTGACTCAACCTGCCTGAGGCCCAGTATTTGCACAGACTTTATCACTGCACACGGTGCTAAAAGATGAAAAGAGCAAGATACTGCCTGGGTTTAGATGACTGTCTCCTCAAACAAAAGGTAAGGGCCTGTTTACTGCCAAATCCACTGAAATAATGTGCTTGTTTTGAGTCCAGAGACTTTCAAACATTCTTCCTTAACAGCTCCTTTAGAATTATGTAGGCAACATAATGCGTAAACAAATGTTAAGTTGCAATGTGAAAATTAAAGCATGTTTTCACATCAATTTTCATATTTAAAAAAAAAAGGTTTGAGGTCAGTAAGACTTCTTGCTTTGATTAATGTTTGTTTGATGTATGTGATTCTTCTTGAAAGAATAACAATAATATTGTAAAATATTTCTATTTAAAATAACGGTTTTCTGTTTCTTGTGATGTCAAAGCTGAATTTTCAGCATCATTACTCACGCTATCATAAAATTTACTCTAATATTTTGATTTCCTGCTCAAGAAACATTTCTTCTTAATATGAATGTTGAGAAACAGTTGTGGTACTTAATGTTTTTGTGGAAACCATTATACTTTTTTTTCAAGATTTGTTTGATGAAAGTTTAAAAGAACATTATTTGAAACAGAAATCTATTTTAACACTGTAAATGTTTTTATTGTCACTTCTGATCAACTTAATGCATCCTTTAATGCAGAAATAAAAATATGAATTAAATAAATAAGACCCCCAAACTTTTAAATGGTAGTGCATTATTTACAATGGCATGTATATTAGGAGTTATAATAACTTCAAAATCCCTTTAAATCATTCAAAAACATGCGTACACACACATTTCACCACTCCTCCCCCCAAAAATACAAAAGAAATTATAATTTGCATTTGGACACTAATTATTGTTTGAGTTATGATAATATTTATGATGTTTGAGGGATTATGGTAGTTTATGATGTGTGACATGATTCTTAATTTCTGTAATGCATACAGATTTACTTTTGAATGCTTTCTATAATCTCAATGGTTTTTCTCAATACTGAAATGGAGTCTTAACTTCTTTTAAATCAAAGCTAAATACACGCAGAAACAGCGCATTCTTGTGGCGTGGATGATACAGAAGAGCATACGCTGCATACAGTGATATGGAGAGACACAGAGGAGACTGTTGACGAAAGAAGCTTTTACGGGTTTGGAACGACATGGGGGTAAGCGATTAACGACAAAATTTTCATTTTGGGGTGGAGTATCCCTTTAAAGGCACACTGTACCACTTCCACTCAGATCGTAGATGGACTGTACCACCGACAGTAATTAAAAAGAACTGGGACGTACCATTGCGTTGAGCGTCCAGGTGTGTTTTCATGTTGCACAGTTCTCCTTTGATGTCTCCAGGCACTTCCATGCCTAACTTCTGATAGAATTCTCTCTGTTTCTTCATCTCCGCTGCACACAAGAGAGCAAAGAGGAAAAATTTAAGCCTTACTATTAAAATTTCATAAAATATGCTTTACATAAGAAAAATATGAAACATCCAAAAACTAAAAGGGGGGCGAGGGTGTTGAGACACAAACCTTCTTGCAGTCCTGGCACCAACTTATAGACAATATCTTGCATTGTTCGGTCATGGCTGGGGGAAGAGAGAAACAGTAATGAATATAATTTATTCAAATATGCATTATTACACAAACAAGAACATCAAGAAAATTGCATTTCTCATTTGCATTCGGCGGGCATGTTTCCTCATATCTATGATTGTTAATTAGCATATAGTGTAGTTCTTCCTCATGTCTTTATATTCTCCTGTGACTGGCGGTTCCCAGTGCTCGCAGGTAAAACCTATTAAGCGTGTGTTGACATGTTCATCTCTGTGGCGCCTCTGGTACCGCTGCCCACCTCCAAGAACATGTTACCATGCCGCAAATCCCACAAGTGCCGGTTACAAGCAGCCAACAGCCAAAACAAGCACCCGCTTTGAGATTCACAGCTCTTATCATGTTTCTTATACTTTCTAGGACACTGTAAATGAACTCTGGAAAAAATCTAAGTTCTTTTAAGATATCTGAAACTTTACAGGCATTTAACTCCTTTAAATCTCGTAAAAGGTGTTTAGAAGGTTTACAAAAAACTGTGTGCATTGTGACATTATTTTCATGAAAATTAAGAACATTTACCCCAAATTCTCATTTACACTACTTTTCAAAAATCAATAAATTCTGTAATGTTACATTCTTATGCTCACCATGACTACATTCAAATCATTTTAATATGCTAACTTGGTGCTCAAGAAACATTTCTTATCATTATCATTATTAATGTAAAATCAAAGCAGTTGTGCTGCTAAAACTTTTTTTTTTTTTTTTGTTGTTTTTGATTATTTGATGTTAAAAGTTAAAGAGTTTGGTTTTTATATAAATCATCTGTAACATTATAAATATATATTCCTTGTTGAATAAAAGCAAAAGTTTCTTTAAAAAAAATCTTCATGACCCCAAACTTATGTCTATAAAGCATAGCCTAATAAACATTCAGTATATTACAGTGAAAGGAATTCATTATTGTAATGAAAATAATGTCACAATGCAAAAAACTATTATTTTTGAGATTTTCTAGCTCAGTGTAAAAGTCCTTGTGACAGGACAGTTCCTCTTAATAGCACATAATGACTCAGACCAGTTGTAAACTGATCTTAGATCTACACTTGTGCCACTTTGAGAAACCAGGCCACGTTCTGTCAGAGTCCAGCTTGCTGTTAGCTGATCTGCTCCCTGAGGGCACAACGAGAGAGAGAGAGAGAGATCAGGATTGTGAGGCAGAGGAGCACCTGTGTCCCTGGTGCACAGCCAGAGCCACCACCTGTTCCCAAATCCCAGCAGCCTGGCGGGGAAGGTAGAGGTCCAATTAGCCACCACTGAGCTTCCACAGAGGGGGCCAGTAGGCCTGGCGGTGAGGGGGTGATTGGCATTTAGCTAGCTGATCAACAAAAGCCTTGTTTTGTGTGTGTGGGTGTATGTTTACACAAGTACCAGAGAGAGCTGAGGATCAATCAGCTGCCACTGTTAATACAGACAAATCCAGTTTTCATTCACGATCAAACAGCGTGGCTCGTAAACACTGGGGTGTTAAACTAAGGTCAGATTAATCATTCAGAGAAGGAAACGAGCTGGTTTGACGGAGTATAACATAATGTAACTGACCCCGAACTCTTATATTGTCTCTTATTCTCATATCCCACACGGCTTTCATCTACCAGCAGGGCCTCATTCAGAAGGAAGAACTGGGACCGTGGTGAATATTTAATGTGTTTGGAAATTGTTTCTCATCAGTGAGCAACTGCAAGCTTCTATGCTGCTAAATGACAATTATGAAAGACCTGGCATCCGGCCCGGCGCGCCAGCGGATCCATCAGACACAGAGGCACCGATGCTCAGGGGGCAGATGGACACCACACCCCAACAGTTTACACACACATACACACTACGCACATCTGCACATGTCTCTCAGCAGCAGTTTGTTCTCACAGCATAAAAAGGTTAAGGTCTTTTCCTGTTAAAACAGGAAGTTTGAGTTGGAGATATAATTGCAAAAGACTTGTTTGGTCAACTCTTTAAGACTACAAACACATGCATACAGATGACCTCAAAGGCTACGAGTCACATAAGATTTAAAAACATGATATGTATGTTAAGCAATAACCTGCAAGTTTTTTTTTTTTTTAATTCACAGTTTATGGAGTTTGTTGTGGTTGCTTACGGTCAAAAAGTTTACATGTCTATGACACTTTGGTATCTAGATAAGTCTTTGCCTCTCCTTTTATATAAGTCTACAGGATTTTTATCTTATATTGTCTGCCAAGCAAAAATCATAACTCAGAAAAAGTGTGATCACTTAAAGTAATAACTTTCCTCAACAAGCAGCTTTCAACAAACCATCAACCCTAAGAATGAGCAAATTTATATATATATATATATATATATATATAATTATATATATATATATATATATATATATATATATATATATATATATATATATATATATATTACACTGTATATTTACTGAGTTTAACACGTCGGTGTTATTTACCTCCATAAGATTGGTTTGGGGAAAAGGTTTGGGGTCAGTGAGATTTTTAGTAGTTTTTACTGTATCTTAAAAAAAAATGCATTGTGAATGTATTTACAAAGTGCATTTTCTATGATGTGCCCTCTTTAAAACGACATCGCATGCTTCAATTGCTTATGCACAGTGCCCCAGAGGTCACTTCCTTTCACGGCCACTTCCTCTCAAACTAGAAAAAAAATTTGCAAATCCAAAATAAAGTGCAATATTCTGCACTGTCGTGATAAATAAACACCCTGTGCTGGTTTAACACAACTGCTGCCCTTAAAATGACATCATATGGAGCAATTCAGTTCCAGAAATGTGTAAAACTTTCAGGTCACATCAGCAGATGTTTTCTCTGGGATGAGTGTGCTGGAGAGGAACGCTCCACCCTGGACATCAATAATTCACCTTCCGACAAAGACAGCTGGAGGGAGCCGCGTCGCCTTCAAATACCCATGTGGCTGCACGACATGCACTTAACATGCACAGAAGCCAGCAGTCAGAGACTATGCTATTCACCGGTGTGCCTTGATGGACACCTACTGGGCTACTGTGGGGTTTACACTGATTGTTTACTGTGGTAAACTCTTACCCGATGTACTGCAGTGGATGGCTCTGGTGAATGACAATCCGACATGTGGGACACGTGTTGTTCTCTTCTAGGTACTTCACCAAACAGCTCCTGCAGACTATATGTACAAACACACAGTTTAGACACCTTTATTAAGTTGATTCATTCTGTACGCATCACATTATACATCACAATGATAATTGCATTGATTTCCAAAAGACAAGAATGTCACATTGATGTGAAATTGTTTAAATGACTCAGCACAAACCCAGAGGTAAAAAAATAAAAAAATAAAAATAAAAAAACCTAATAGCACCTCTAGTTTTATGACTCAAACTACTAAAGCATAATTTCAAAGGCTCTTGATCTGTGGCACAATGACTCCCTCTAGTGTTTTTATTCAAAAACATGCTATATTTAATCTGAAAAAAAATTATATTTTGCTCATCCTTTTGCTGTTCAAACCACATGATTTTCACAAAAGAAGATTCTGAGTCATATCCTTTCAAATTAAACTTTCTGGGTAAAGCAACATTCTCAACACAATATATATCTATAGACAATATAGATTCAAAATGTTGTTCATAACTGAAAGACTAGACGTTGGTGCAGCAATGACACTTACAGGTGTGTAAGCACTCAGTGACTGTGGTGGCATCGATCAGGTACCCCTCACACAGACGACAGGTGATGTGGGCATTGATGTCCCACAGTTGAATCTTCCTGGTTAACATCTCGGGGTTCTGAATGAGAAAGAAAGGGAGGAAAAAGACAGGTTAAAGCATTTCACAACACACAAAACCACAATCCAAAAGTCAGGCTGAACAATCAGGGGTCAGGAGGGTGATGTCATAGGTCACTGAGGTCAACCCTTTAAACCAACCATGAGCTTGCCTTCACCCATTACATCAAAACAAAGGTCAAAAACAAGTGTTAGTCTAATTTCATGTTTTAAGTGAAGTCATGTTGTTTTCGTTTGGCTACATCCTAGTCTCCACTTTAAAGACAAAGTAGGGATGTTTAGGGATGTCCCATGTGAAGCAGCCAGACGACTATATTGACCAGACATGCTATCTACTGAAGTACAATCTGTGTCAGGACACATGCTGCTCATATTCAATACAGATTAAACAGATTATTCACCACTCCAGTGGCCAACTGGAAAGAAAATAATTAGATCCATTTTTCTTCAATATTTGTGATTCAGCTTTTAACAAAAAAATGTGAGAATCAAGTGGGAATTTGCACAATATCATCCATTTTAATTTTTTCTGGTGACTGATCAGAGATTGTCTGAAATCCCTGTTTTAATACGTGAATCAATTTTGACATAAATATTACACAAACTTCAACATTAAAGTCAACATACCCTAATTACTTCCCCGTCTCATTGTGCATGGTTTATCAGTGTATGTTATAGGTTTAAATAATTTTTTAATAACATTATTAACAAATAATAAAAACATTTGATAAAATCTAATAGAAAAGTTTTTATTTTACATAATAAATATGTACAAATACATAGCATTTAAAAATTTTTTGGAATAATGTACACTGATAAACTGAAATTACAAAAACTCTGAATGGTGTCTTTATGTTGGAGCTGGTTGGAACTGAAACAAGTGCAGAAAAGTAGAAGAAGAAAGAAAAGCACGCCTGGTACCGCAATAAGGCTAAATGTGTTCAGTTAGGCATGACCACAGATGTTTTATGTTATGGCACTTCCTCATAAAAGATTTTCAAACCTCATGAATTCTGCCACCAGCCATGATGCAATAACATAATCAGTGTAGTGCAGTGTCAAATGAGGACAGAGAACTGCCACGGGCTGCAGTGAATATTACACTCCCACATTAGTGGGCTTCAATAAAAGTTGGAG
The DNA here is from genome assembly GCF_018340385.1 of Cyprinus carpio. Classification (NCBI taxonomy): domain Eukaryota; kingdom Metazoa; phylum Chordata; class Actinopteri; order Cypriniformes; family Cyprinidae; genus Cyprinus; species Cyprinus carpio. The sequence goes on along the minus strand of NC_056585.1, from coordinate 13,390,018 downwards.
TTTCAAAGCCATTAATTTACCCATGAGTCTAAATGAAAGTGAAAGTGACGTGACATTCAGCCAAGTATGGTGACCCATACTCAGAATTCGTGCTCTGTGTTTGTATAGTAAGTAGTTAAATTTAACTGAGCAGTGAACACACACACACACTGTGAACACACACCCGGAGCAGTATTCTGAGAAAAAAATATCAAATCCAAGTATTAACAACACATTACACAAGGATCATGGACGTCACATAACAGATGTCACAATACAATTTTTAGTCAATAACATGCCTAGCATAGACAAACTGTTAAAAAGTATGACAACACAATTTTTGATTTAAACAAGCACAAATTAAGTTTGTGAGCTTTGGCAGAGGAGATAATTATCAAGGAATTAAAGACTTAAATTTCATATACAAGATTATAATCTTTGAATATAGCAAGCAAGTCATATGGATTACTTTAACAGGACCTTTTAAAGCAGTATAAATCACCATTTACTTTTGTTGTAAAAAAGAGGAAACTTGGGACATTCTGCACAACATCTCTATTTATGAAGAGATAAAATATGGGAAACTATGGTGGCCAAGAGAGCTCAACGCGTTGCAAATCGAAAAAAGACCTGCAAATTAAAAAAAAACAACTTCATCAGTTTGACAACACACGCTGCAAATGCTCACAACACAACCAAATAAAGAAACGCGCTGCAAATAAAATTCTTTATTTGGTTATGTATATTTGGGGGCAGCTGTGGCCTAATGGTTAAAGAGTTGGACTTGTAACCCGAAGGTCGCAGGTTTGAGTCTCGGTGCTGGCAGGAGTTGTAGGTGGGAGGGAGTGAATAAACAGCGCTCTCTTCCACCCTCAATACCCATGGCTGAACTGCCCTTGAGCAAGGCACTGAACCCCCAGTTGCTCCCCGGGCGCTGGATATATATAGCTGCCCACTGCTCCGGGTGTTTGTTCACTTCTCACTGTTGTGTGTGTGCACTTGGATGGGTTAAATGCAGAGCACCAATTCCGAGTATGGGTTACCATACTTGGCAAATGTCACGACTTTCACTTTCATGTTGTGAGCATTTGCAGTGTGTTTCTTTATTTGGTTATGTTGTGAGCATTTGCAGCATGTGTGTTGTCAAATTGATGAAGATGTTTTCTTGATTGGTGCTTTTTCTTTTTGCATGTGTTTTCTGAAGTTGCAGCGCGTTGAGCTCTCTCGGCCACTTTTTGGATGTGTTTTATGAAGTTGTGGAGTTTTTGGCTGTATCATTTAAGATTGTCAAAGGAATATTCACTCAAAAATGAAAATCTGCTGAAAATTTACTCACCTTCAGGCCATCTATGATCCTCTGCAGGAGTTCAAACAACATCACAATAATCCACAAGTAATCCACACAACTCCAGTGAAGCGAAAACCTGCATCTTCATAATTAACAAATCCATCAAGATGTTTTTTAACTTCAAACCATGCTTCTGGCTAAAATACAAGTCTATCTATAACATTACGTCTATTTACTTCTTTTTCCAGTGAAAAAGTCATCTCGCATGAATCAGAAGTGAAATCAGGAATGAAACAGATCAAGCACAGTTTACAAATGAAAACGGTTCAAACACTTCTAAATAAATGGTGTGAGAGGAACAGCAGGGGATGGACTTTTTCACTGGAGGAAGCATTATTATGGACTATGGACAGATATTACACATTTTATGCTATTTTTGCCAGAAGTGGCAGTTTTAAGTTAAAACATATTAATAATGGATGTTTATTACAAACACACAACTTTTCATTTCACAAGATGTTAATCGACGGACTGGAGTCATGTGGATTAATTGTGGATTATTGTGATGTTTTTATCAGCTGTTTGGACTCTCATTCTGACGGCACCCATTCACTGCAGAGGATCCATTGGGGAGCAAGTGATGTAATGCTACATTTCTCCAATTCTGTTCAATCAGTTCAACTCATTTTGGATGGCCTGAGGGTGAGTAAATTTTCAGCAAATTCATTTTTTTTAACTATTCATTTTAAGACAGATTAAACATTGTACAGCACAAAAGGAAGTGATTCACTTACCCCCAATGCCGCCATGTGTCTACTACTGAGGGTCTGGCAGCCGGGCTTCTTCTGCGAGACACAGGGTGGTGTTAACTCTGCATCCTGTGCTCCACTTCACACAGCTGCAAAAACACACAGGCATTCATTTATTTACACACATTTATACACAAAATAATTGCAAGGAAATAGACTATTTTCCCCCTTTGCCTTTCCAGAATGTTTTCAGTAAATAATACTTTCCGTTTTCATGATTAACCCAAACTGCAAATAGTATGGAGCCTTTTTTCCCATGTCTTTCCTAAAACTGTACTATGGGGTTACAAAAAAATATGCAATAAAGGTATGCAACATCTTTAAGATAAAACTGTTTGTTGATAACAAACAAGATATGCATAATTATGACGGTGGCCAATGAATGTTTCAGTTACAACAGGGAAAATTCAATTATAAATAAGTATTATTATTACTATTATATCAATATACGTTACAACCAACATAATATAATTTATGATAAAAAATAAATAAAATATTGATGATTTTTTTTATTTTTTGATTATTCTTTTATATGCCCACACATGTTTGCTGCTGGCCTGCTTGAGTCCAGACACAGAGACTCCCAGTCTGGGAGTTCCTGTCTGTTCGCTAGCCTGTGAAATTAGTGCACTTAAACCAAAGACATGAATGTAGGTCATCTAAGGATATATGAGTAAGTGTGCATCATCAGAATCACAGCATAACCAACAGTTGAACATGTTAGAGTATAGAAGTTTCAACTAATAGGTGACAACTAGCATTTTTCAATACTCATGCCATTCCCAATGGATCAAATTAAGGCTTGGCCCACAATTTTTTAATGAATATCCTGTTTCACTCAGAAATGCATCACATTATGGACGGTTGTGAATAACATTATGTTGACTTCAGTCATTTTCTTTGTAAACTGAGACTCTCTAGACTACCCAAATTCCAGTTTAAGAACAAAATTTCCTGAACAAATCAACAGCAATTTAATCTACCATTGCTGAGGGCGCCACTTTACTTTGTTGTGGTACTATAGTGACAAAAGAAAACAGATCTCATTACAATACAGGAAACGGTGCCTATTCACAACCTGCAGACTGGAGCCACGTGAATCTCAGTGGGTTTTAAAATAACATGACCAATACAGTTAGATCTTTGCCACACAGAGTGTCCAACATTTGAAGGATCAAACTGACATTGGTGCAAACTGAATCAGTTGTTAGTTTGGGTTTGGATCAAAACCATCATGCTAGGGGTTGTACAGGAACTGAGCCGTGACTGGGAACCATCGTATCACAGCTGTACTGCTTAGAGCAAAATCAAACAGAACCTACAAACAACTGTATATTGTTTTGAAACTCTGACCAGAGATGGTATGATTTGTCATGTTCTGATCATTAAACCTACTGAAGTAAACACTCTGCATTTTCTCATCATCACCATACGCAGACAACAAAAGAACAAAACCAAATGTGTTATCATGACAAACAAGAATTCTAGATAAGAAATTTCAGAGAATTTGCAGTCAAGATGCAAATATTTCACAGAAAAAAACTTAAACCCAAGCTCTTCATTCAGTACACTCAGAACCACAGGACCTCAAACACCATCAGCCAAACAGCAATCTGTTCACTATCGGTACGAATTTACACTAAAATTTAGGTAAATGAAAATAAATTACTAATATATATATATATATAGGGATGGGCGATATATCGCATGTGATTGTCACGTGCATTTCGTCAGTAAAGCCGGTTCCCTGATTACCGCTAAATCGCCATCACCTGCTTTCAAATGGAGCGGCATTTAATATACAGACAAATAGATCACTGACAAGCTACGCAATTTCGTGTTCATTATCGCAGATGAATTGCCTTTGATAATGAACGCAATATTGCATAGCTTTTCAGTGAACTACGGCTCTGTATATTAAATGCTGCTCCATTTGAAAGCAGGTGATGGCGATTGTGTGTATACTCTCACACTTTATTTTCTTCTACTTTAGAACACTTGATTATCTAATTAAAATAACAAAATATGTTAGTCACACACCGGGCAAAAGTGCAGCGCCGCGTCGCAAGTAGGACAACTCACAGGTAGGGATGGGAGAGACCTCTTATTTTAATTTTCGACCAGTGTTGTCGATATTGATACCGATACCTCTAAACTAAACTGATCTTTTAAATTATTAAAATAATAAAATCAGTTATTATACTAACTTAACATTATATTTGAACCCATAAAAGGGAATATTAGTACCATACAAGTACACACCCTTTAAGGGTCGATAAGGTACAAACTAAAGGTGTACCTTTGAGGATACCACGTAAAAAATAACCATGGTGTTACATAAGTACTAAAATGTAGAAATCTTACTACCATGGTTATTGCTACAAAAAATATGATTATAATAATGTAACTCTAGTGGCAACCATTGTAATTTTGTGGTTACTGCAGTTTTACTACAAATACTGTGATAAACTGTGGTTATTGTAGTGAAAACATGGTTCATTTTTTAAAAGGCTGACAGGCAGTTGTAGCCCTAAAGAATTTGTTTTGTGACAGATTTATTAACAGCAATTACAGAACATACAATCCATTTCAACTTTTAACAACATTATAATATTATTTTCAAATTAATTTTTAAATTATTATTATTTAAAATTATTGTCCCTGGATTAGTAGAGTACTCTTGTAATAGAGTAGCAGTGGCTGGGATAGATTTTAAATATCAATTCCACTTAAAAAGATGCAATCTAATCCTGTTTACATGAAATAAGCCTGCTCCCGACCAGGTTTAAGATTACAGACCTGTTGCTATGACAGCAAGTCCAGGATGAGCTCCGAAGAACAAAATAATCCAAGTAGGGCTGCAACTAACGATTATTTTGATAATCGATTAATCGGTCGATTATTTTTACGATTAATCGATGAATCGGTTTATGTACTTTATGTACTTTTTTTTTAGTTTTGCCCATTTTTTCCCAAGTAAATTATTAACAAAGGGTCTTTATCATTCAACATAGACTTTTTAGAGATTTTAACCATTTTGCATTGTCATATCCTCATCAAAAACATACCTGGAGTTGTGTTTTATTATGTTAGTTATCCTTTGTCGAACTCTTCTGCAATCAAAACACTGACCCATACATACTCTAGCAAATTTCACAAGGAGATTTCAAATAATGTTTTCACCATGGCAGTCCTTACGGCTCCTAAAGTAGTTTAACATCCCGAACAAAGCTTATTAAGGAATCTTTCAGAACATATTTTCACGAAGAATAAGAATAAAACAGAATAAAATTGCAGTAAATTGCATTTTATTATTTTTTTTCCTGTAAACACACAGCTTATACCTGGGAAACAGCTTTATAGCTTATGCTGTGAAATTGTAAGACAATCCTTCGAATAAAGTGCCAATGGCATGAAACCTGAATGGAACTCAATTTTTTAAAATGAAAATTTAAAGTAAAATCCATCAGAAGGTGTCCAGAAAAAAAAATTGGACACACAAAAAACCTGCTGTGTGAAAAAGAGCAGTGAATACTTAGAAAAAAAAAGTGCATTTCAAATACATTTAAACATTAACCTCTCTCATTCAGTCATAATTAGGCTGCAAGACTGAATTATGAACTGGTAAATGACAAAGCTTTAAATGTTAATTGTTTAAAAAGCAATGTTATCAGCTTTTACGACTAAACATTTGCAAACAACATTGTACTGCAGAATCTGCACAAATAAAAGTCTTTGCACACTGTGATTGTCATCGGATTTAAATATGTAGTGGTCCTTTTAACAGTGCGAAATTCAAAAATGTAATAAAGCGATAAAATGTTAACAAAACAGTTTATGCCTGAACTGACAAGAATTCGACTACCTGTGGGAAATGAGGCAGAACACTATTCACTCATTATTTGAGAAAAACTTTGCATTACAGTGCAAAAAGGTCAACATGTCCAAATGATCAGGGCTTAACAGTTAGGCTTGCTCTCTTTTTTAGAGGATATGTTTCCTGCCGCAGTTTACAGGTTACTCTTCTTTTTTGAAGGCTCAAAGTAAAGTGCTCCCACACTTTGGATGACTTCGTTCGATTAGTTTTATCTTCCGCTTTTTTCTTTTTCTTTCTCGAGCTTAGTCCACTGCCGGCTGCCTCACCCATCACGCTGAATGCTGCAGAGACGCTGTGCGGGAAGCACGTGACATAAAACGAGGCCAGCTATTGGCTATTCGCTGCTTCTCCTGCTGTACTGGCTGAGTAAAACCTCCGGTGGCTCATTACTGCCACACTTTGGTCACCGCAGATTTAAAATATGCACGAAATGAGCCGCTTACAGCAAATAAAAATTATTTAGCAACGAATCGATTACTAAATTAGTTGACAACTATTTTAATTATCGATTTTAATCGATTAAATCGATTAGTTGTTTCAGCTCTAAATCCAAGATCATGCCAAATCGTCAACAATCAAGTCCAGCTAACTGGATTTGTTTCGTTTTTTTAATCATAATTTATGTGATAATTCAAGTTTTTTTACTTGCAAAACCCATACAGTAAAAAATAAAATTACATATTATACAGGTCCTTCTCAAAAAATTAGCATATTGTGAAAAAGTTCATTATTTTCCATAATGTAATGATAAAAATTAAACTTTCATATATTTTAGATTCATTGCACACCAACTGAAATATTTCAGGTCTTTTATTGTTTTAATACTGATGATTTTGGCATACAGCTCATGAAAACCCAAAATTCCTATCTCAAAAAATTAGCATATTTCATCCGACCAATAAAAGAAAAGTGTTTTTAATACAAAAAAAAAGTCAACCTTCAAATAATTATGTTCAGTTATGCACTCAATACTTGGTCGGGAATCCTTTTGCAGAAATGACTGCTTCAATGCGGCGTGGCATGGTTGCAATCAGCCTGTGGCACTGCTGAGGTGTTATGGAGGCCCAGGATGCTTCGATAGCGGCCTTAAGCTCATCCAGAGTGTTGGGTCTTGCGTCTCTCAACTTTCTCTTCACAATATCCCACAGATTCTCTATGGGGTTCAGGTCAGGAGAGTTGGCAGGCCAATTGAGCACAGTAATACCATGGTCAGTAAACCATTTACCAGTGGTTTTGGCACTGTGAGCAGGTCGTGCTGAAAAACTAAATCTTCATCTCCATAAAGCTTTTCAGCAGATGGAAGCATGAAGTGCTCCAAAATCTCCTGATAGCTAGCTGCATTGACCCTGCCCTTGATAAAACACAGTGGACCAACACCAGCAGCTGACATGGCACCCCAGACCATCACTGACTGTGGGTACTTGACACTGGACTTCAGGCATTTTGGCATTTCCTTCTCCCCAGTCTTCCTCCAGACTCTGGCACCTTGATTTCCGAATGACATGCAAAATTTGCTTTCATCCGAAAAAAGTACTTTGGACCACTGAGCAACAGTCCAGTGCTGCTTCTCTGTAGCCCAGGTCAGGCGCTTCTGCCGCTGTTTCTGGTTCAAAAGCACACGCCTGTGCACAGTGGCTCTGGATGTTTTCTACTCCAGACTCAGTCCACTGCTTCCGCAGGTCCCCCAAGGTCTGGAATCGGTCCTTCTCCACATCTTCCTCAGGGTCCGGTCACCTCTTCTCGTTGTGCAGCGTTTTTTTGCCACACTTTTTCCTTCCCACAGACTTCTCACTGAGGTGCCTTGATACAGCACTCTGGGAACAGCCTATTCATTCAGAAATTTCTTTCTGTGTCTTACCCTCTCGCTTGAGGGTGTCAATGATGGTCTTCTGGACAGCAGTCAGGTCGGCAGTCTTACCCATGATTGCGGTTTTGAGTAATGAACCAGGCTGGGAGTTTTTAAAAGCCTCAGGAATCTTTTGCAGGTGTTTAGAGTTAATTAGTTGATTCAGATGATTAGGTTAATTGCTCGTTTAGAGAACCTTTTCATGATATGCTAATTTTTTTGAGTTAGGAATTTTTTTTGGGTTTTTCATGAGCTGTATGCCAAAATCATCAGTATTAAACCAATTAAAGACCTGAAATATTTCAGTTGGTGTGCAATGAATCTAAAATATATGAAAGTTTAATTTTTATCATTACATTATGGAAAATAATGAACTTTTTCACAATATGCTAATTTTTTGAGAAGGACCTGTACATATCAACAACTAGAGTTATTCACTGTATGGTATGGTAACTTACAGTTAAGCAATTGACAGCTTTTTACTGCATTTTTCTTTCTGTAAAAATTATTTTTACAGTGTACATTTAAAAGGGTTGTTCACCTAAAACATGCCGTTTCAAATGCATATTCTTGTATTCTGAATAACAAAGGACAAATTTCTCACTTCTCTTTTCTGTACAACAACACTAACTTTAGCCAAAGTCAGTATGTTTTGTTGTGCTCTTATCATAGCGAAAAAAAATTGTTTTGTTTTTATGTCATTTTTGTCAAGCCATCATTGTAAAAAAGAGGAGTGCAATTTTTTTCCTTTTTGTGCTGCACAAAACTTACTCAAGTTAACACCAGAAAAATGTTTAATATACCTCATGAAGCTAAACTATTTGACAAAAGAATGCAGGCATTTGAAACACTAAATAGTGCAGCAGAATAAACCTGAGGGCAGTTTAAACCTCTCTTACTCCAGACACAGCTCTCCATTACACATGCAGTCAAAGATTATCACAAATTTAGTCTCAGCTTGAGCTTTCTACAAGAGAGACCAAAATCCATGTTCGGCCAGGACACACAGTGAGGTTTATAAGCAGGAACCTGCTTTGACGAATGGGCAGCACTCAAGCAAGTGGTCATAGGAAATGCCCTTACTTGACCCTAAAGAAAGGGCATCTCATACGCCACAGGTGAATAGGGTTTTCATAACAGGGTGTGTCAAACATTTTCATACAAAGTATCAAGCAGTAACACCTTTCGCACAGTTTCTCACACATTTGCTGCTACAAAGGATCCGCTGTTATCCGTCAGTGGCTATTGAAGTGCTCTGAGACGGCCAGGCACACAGACGCTGCCAGCTGTATGAAGCGCTCTGTAAGGAGCTAATGAGGCACCACAGTATGACAGACTTACTAAGCGGAGCAGTTTTGTCTCTGGAGAAATGGGTTTGTGTGCGACCCCAACGCTTAAATGAACACGGCCCGGCAATCAGACAAAAATAGTGGTTCGCGCTTGTTACAAACAGTCTTTTATGGCCTGGTGCTAAAAAAAAATCATCAATTGAGGAGTGTCGGGTCTGTTTGAGGAGCTGGGAGCGACTCTGTGGCTACAGAGCCGGACTATAAGATTGCTGAACAATTGAGATTTACTGATGTCATTCAGCAACCTGATAATACCGCTTTTCAGAGTGCTAGAGCACCTGGCCTAATGAATTATTAAATGACAGATTCAATAAACCTTTACAAAAAAAAAAAAAAAAAAAAAAGAGTATAGTGGAGGAGCCATGGAACAGCAATGTTATCAGAATGCAAAAACATGGTACTTTGATATGGTGAGTGATGGAATACATAAATTTGCATGGTAGTCCAAAGAATACTTTGGTACAATGTCCAAAATATAATACCAGGGCACTTTTTTGTTAGTAAAGCACATAGATTACATTATTAATATCTAGTTTAAGTCACTGATGTTAACTAGTACTAAAATCCACTGGACTCATAATAATGTCAGCTTACTAACCTTGGAAAATCTTGTTTTGCAAAAACCACTTAAACATTTATATAAAATCATAACTGACCCCAATTACTGTCTTAACACACACATTCCTGGTCTTATATATGTGATTTATAATTTATCAACGCACATCGCAGTATAAATCACTTAAAAACTTTATTTCCAAAATTGTCATACTATAACAAAAGAAACGGAAAAGAACAAAGACACTGAAGTCAGACTGACAGAAAATTAAGATCAATTTTAAAGATCTCTTGAAACCTGCTGTATTTTTAAGCAACTTGGTGAAAGTCCAGCCAGATATACTGTAAAAATGTGTATGTCTCACAGAAACAAACTGAACCTTGTTACTCTAATAGCCAATTGGAAACAGCCCAATCCCCAATTTCTAGTTTAAATACTTAATCAGAATCAATGGTGTGAAAAGTGTTTCAACACACAAGCCGTTTAGCCAAACAATTTCTTGTGATAAACCAGTGTAGATGTTGCAACCATGTCATAAAAGCAATAATTGATGTGGCCCCATTACCACACATCAAGATGAAGGCTACATTAATTTTAAATAACTCAATAGTCTGTCAATTCTTTCTTAGCAGACACTTATCAGACTTATCCGGCTGTAAATCTGCTAAAGAAGCGTGATCTTTGCCATACTGACCCAGATCTGAAAGCATCACCACCTAAAAATTATTAAGTTCTTCAGACAAGGCGGCATGATTTTATCAGTAAAATACAATATCTCTTAAATTCCAGTAGTTAACCTCATTAAAAAACATCAAAATCACACTTAATCTGAGTTCATCGGCTTATTGCATGAAATCCTTTAACAAGGAATGCATTGTTCAGCTCTCTAAAAACCTTCACCAGTTTTACAGTAGGAACTTTTACATTGACTTAAATCTTGTTTGTGTTCCACAATGTGTAATCACACAGAAAGATTCAGAGTTTGAAGGTTGCCTCGTTGAGATAAATTACACAGAAAGCACCCAAGTAGCATGTTGAAAGTATCATGAAAGACTGACAACATCATACGGGGAAATTTGAGCCAATACATGTGATTCACTTCCCCTTACACTGCTTATAAGGATAAGTATGTGAAAACCCAGAGGTTGTCATTTAATGTAAATTATTGTGCTATGGCAATACCACAACATTACATTCCACTTTTTACCAGCTCTTGATTAAGCCTGGTTTACAAATAAAACACCTTTCTTCACACTGAAAACGGTTATCATTTACTCTAATTTATTTCTTTAATAAAACACAAAATGAGAATTTCAGCACAATATCTATACAACGCTTCTTTTCAGGACAATAAAAGTGAACAGGGATGGAGAATGAGACATAAAAGCACAAAAAAGTAGTCCATATGGCTTACATTTTTGTCAGTTTCTCACACAAAGCTTTCATATGGCTTTTGAAGACTTTAGCACACTTTTTATGGTTTGTTTTTGTTATGTTTAGAACTTGACAGCATAAATCCATGTTCACTTTCACTTTTAGCAGCATAAACATTATGCCGATCATACAGAAAAAAGAAAAATCACACGTTTGCACCAGTGTGAGAGTAAGTAAATTATGTCAATTTCCATTTTTGGGTGAACTAAAAAAAAAAAAAAAAAACTATGAATTTTTAAAATTATATAAATAAAATCTGTTAAAAACTCCAAATCTCTATCATTTGTATACAGGAAACATCACAAGCTCTGACATGACCCCCATGTACAGAAGTGGGACTAGCAGAATTCATCCACTATGACCCTGGATGCTTGTGAAAGAGGAGTAGAAACTGCAGAACACTTAGGTCAAAACAAAGGATCTTAATGCAGCCTGATAAATTTAACAGGGTTAGATCCCTTTAACAGAGAGTTATCATCTAAAATTGGCATAAAACATAAAACCTGAAATGGACAACCCTAAAAACTAGTGTTAGACCTACTGTCCAAGCCAATTAATCAGCCAATCTTGGTCAATTTTGATATTATTAGCATTGGTTAATAACACTTGGAAGATAGAAATGTCTATCTATGTCTATATTGTAAAAATGTGCCTGTGGCAATATTTCTGCAGAATATTATAGGGCTGAACGACAAATAATCTAACTGCGATTTTTTTTTTAACCAATATTGCGATTTAATATGCAATTATTATTTTTAAAGAACTTTATGTTCTGTATTATTCAACAAAAACAAGCTATAAATCATTGTATAGTATGGCCAGCACAATATTAGATAGATTTAACATAAATGTTCTTTTCTGTAGGCCAGGCCTATGTGTTATGATGAAATTAGGTGATGCATGAATTGATATGAATGACATTTTTATTTTAAAACTACAATCACAGAATATTGACTGATTTGTTGAACTTGTAAGCATGTAATAATTGTTTAAATAAGTCTGGTGTAAACATTAATATGAAAGTCAGTAACAAGTCACACAAACTAAAATAGATTGCAGAAATATAAAAACAAATCTGTTGCTTTACCACACTACTTTAGGTAATTCAAAGTCAATGTAATAAACATATGTAAACGTGCACTGCACTTTTTAAACACTACTGTCTATTAAGTTTAGACCAGTGGTTCTTAAACTTTTTTGGTCGCGCCCCCCTTTAAACCTATAAAAAAAAATCTGCCCCCCTTTCCCGAAACGCACCCCTGATCGAAGTCGAAAACACCTCTTTACTCTCGCATGTCACGTGATTGAGTGTTATCGCAGCCTCTGCAATTGAAAAATCATGTTTTTTCATATCGCGATATTATCGCAAATGCAATTAATCGTTCAGCCCTGTTATGTTGCTTCTTGCACATTTTGTAACACTTTCAAAGTGTAATGTCCCATGAGTGGCACTAAAAGCATGTTCAGTTTTATCAGATACAGACGAACGTGAATTTGGCCACATTTTATTACGTTGGTTGATGTACGTATCGCCGCAGTTCAGAAATGAAATGTCCAGTGAGTGGAGCTAAAAGGTTAGTGCTTAATCGAGTTTGAAAATAACGTACCACCTACACCAAACTCCACCCTACATGTTTTACTAGACCGGAAGCACTCCGCATTGCAAGTGTAATGCTACAGAGTAAGTTTACTACATCAGAAAAGCTATACATATGGAGCTGGTTACTGGATGCAAATGTCAAAATGTATTAGTTTACAAATTATGTGTCTTGAGGCCATGACATAATTTTGTGCAAGGAATGGTGTGAAAATGAATATTCATTTATCAATAATCTGCCCCAACAATCTTAATTTGAGTGAAAAGGAATAAAAGTTGTTGGTGTTTCACTGCATCTAGTGTTCATTTTCAGATGGAAGCTGCAGTGATATGTGTAGGTATGTTATTGGAGTTTTGCAAAAATTTAGACAGTGCACGTTTTTCCAATGAGCCTATGGGGAAAAAAACATATTGGTTGACGCCAATTAAAAACAATATTTTTAGCAAAAAATTATTTTTTTTTTTAAAGCATTAGATCAGCCTTGATACATCACATATCTTAAAAAGTCTTACAAAACCTTAAGATCTCTTAAATTGTGACGCTGAACAGACGATTAAAGCAAAAGTGAAGAATGACATATTTTAACGGTTTATTAAGTGACAGCTGAATCAACCTCAAAAAAGAAAAAAAAAAAACACCTCAGTGAATTCACACTTGAATCACACGTTACCTAGAACTGGAAAATGCTTTTTGATTTAATGCCTTAAATCCACCTGATCAAATCTACATAATTGTAAATGTAAGCCAACACCTCGGCAAAACCAGGGTCACATTTCACCGGCTCAATATTAAACTCATTTTGTTTAACATGAGATAACTTCACATCAGCGTGAATAACTGTCTATACTTCTTAATGCCAGACCGCAGGCTGGACCACTATTAGAACTCGCTTTTCTAAGTATGCACTAAAAACATGGACAAACTGAAAGGCTTTGTTTCCACTGAAAACCAGGCTAACTGTTGCTGGCACATTAGAGAGGACTTGTGCCATAGCCATAGGCCACATAAGCCAGTACTACAAAAGGACGTAAAAGTGTTTTAAACTCATAGGCATAAACAACACGCGTCTCATGACTTCATGTCATCAGCCTATCACAAGAAAGAATCAGACAACAGGCATGATACTGACTAAGAGATTAATCATATATTAATATGAATGTTTGACTCACTTATGTCAGCGACTATGTGTGTGTGAACCGGTCAAGAACATGTCAAAGACATGTTTAAAAATATTAAAACAAATTCTTTTATAGCATAAATTTTTTTTAGCATTATTTTCATGAGCTTACCTGTCATTAATGCAAAGCATAATTTTTTTTTTATTATTCTCAATGGTGAATCTAAATACTGATTCCGTTTAAGGAGGGACATGATGTAAACTGTCATGAAAATAATGTGACAAGATCATAAATCTTAAAAATCTTTATAAAATGTCTAACCTTTCCATTTGTAGTGAAATGCAACCTGGATTTATTCTTCAAAGACTTCATGAAATTTACCATAGCACAAAAAAGACTGAATTGTAAAAGGCCTCACAGTGAAACACTGCAAACAGCGTGACATGCACAGCTGATTCTCAACAGAAACCAAATCAATGTGGACGTCAACCAATGTCCAGACATGACAACTCAACATGTCCATCATGTAGGGGTGTAGCGCAGATCCCATGGGACATAAAGGGGACATGTCCCCCCACAACTTTAGGACAACAGAAAATTGTCTATACTGCAATCGTAACAACTATATCCTGTTTGCCGTCTCCCCAACTATAATATAAACCATTCACAAAAGTGAATGTGTCCAAACTCATGAAGCAGGACTTGTTGGTTGTTCCTGCTCCAGGAGTCTGGGGTGCAGGTTTGCACATGCTTCCCCTACAAACCCTCTGGGCTTTAACTTTTTTTCTGGCCCAGATTTCATTTTAGCTTGCATGCAAACCTGCCAGAGCATCAAACCCCAACTTTCAACACACAGAAGGGCAGATGATGATTATGATGGATAGGAAGCTCTCAAGAACATTCCAGGCAGGAGGAAGAGGAGGAGAACTGACCAACACAAGAACTGTAATCAGACACAGGAGTCCATGCTTATGAAACTCCAGCTACACTAAATTACACTTTTTCCCTTCTTACAAAAGATGACCTGGTTAGGAGCTGCAGGGCCCTGCGTCGCCACACACACACACACATTTACACACGTATATACACACATACAGCACGACCGCACATATAACAGTACGTATAGCCATGCAGAGCTGCCATCAAGCGGAAAAAAACACAGCGAGAATAAATGAAAACTCCCCGTTTGCCGTCCGAAAGAAAGCTCGGGAGACGCATACGTGCAATGATTCGCGGCAATGGGTTCAAGTTTAAAGGAACAAACCTGTTTATGGCCAGAGCGGTCCGCTGGATATTGGGTTGAATCCGAGTTAAATCCACTATCAGTAAAACAAAGAGGCGAAAATGTCCGGCCAGTGCCGAAACAGGCCGAAACAGCACACTGAAGAGCCCGCTGCGCATGCGCACACTTTGTGGAAGGGAGGAGGGGTGGATGACAGATTAAAGACACTGGATTATACTTTATTTAATGTGATTCATTCATTTGAAAAAAAGTTACAAGGTAAATATCATTTAAATGATTATGCTTAACAACTTTTTAAAAATAAAAAATACATTATATATAATTACAATTTTTATGTATCCTGACAGACATTAACTATACGATTTATACAGATATAGACTACAATAAAAACACATCCCAAGTGTATGGTACTTTTTTTTTTTCCTTATTTTTACGCTTTTGAGACACAAATCCCTTTTTCTAAATAATAAATAAATAAAAACAAATTTAATAAAGTTAAAAGATTCTGGCCTTTTCACGGTTCCTTGTATTATCATACCGCAGTGTCATAATTTTGACATGATCTGTCCGGTTTATATTCACTTAAGTTAAAGCTATTTTAATTATTCTCATTTAAATACCAACAACATTACTTTAACTGTGTATTTACAGTAATTTAAAGAACGACAAAAAAAGGTTAAAAAAAACCAAAAAAATCCTTTATCAATTACTACAAACCAACATTTGGTTGCAAACTAGCTGATCGTTTTAATGATAATGGATGGTGATGATGATGATGATGATGATGATGATGATGATGATGATGATGATGATGATGCACCCTGAAAATAAGTTCTGTTTAGGTCTGTACAGTCCTGGATCAAAAGACTGACCTTTGCATGAGATGACAATGATGTACAGTATTTGAACGTAATGTTTACCTTTTTTTTTTTTTTTTTTTTTTAGAAATCCTTAGAGTACTGTACCTGATGCTTGCTAAACTTTAGGCAGACAAAGTGTGGAGTTTCAGTAACCCGACCGGCGCTATGACAGAGAGTCACGGGTAGAAGGAGTGATGGAGTGATTGTGGATTGGATGAGTGTTGCAATGTTGACGGCGCTTAACAAACTTCACCAGCATATTATGTGAAACTAAAACCAAAATGGTCTTTCTAGACAAAGCATGCTCTTGAGTTTTTGTTGTTGGTTTTGTGTTTTTGTTTTTTTGGTGTATTGAGTTGTTTTGTGTAGATTATTAACAGAAGTGTTTTGGACCCAAATGGATACACTGCTCACGACGGTTTGAGTTTTAAGAGTTTATAAAACTCATTTAATGTGATCTGGTAGCGTTTGAGTTTGTCATCATGGATGATGCTGCTGGGAGCGCGGAGAGTGAAGATGGTCGGTCTCACCTGGACGCAAGAAACACGGCTGCTGAGTTCAGAGTTTACAAAACGAGATTGTTCATCTTATTTGTACTCTGCCTGCTAAACTGTTCTAACGCAATGGTAGGATGTTATAGGCTACACATTCATTTACATAGACTTATTTGTGCACAAATCATCGTTGCGCGTTATTTCAAAAACATTGGTTGTCTTCCTTATTTTTCATTAAAATGTTATGCATTTTTTGTTAAGTAAAAATATGCCAGGAATATAATATCCGAATAGAACCGAAGGCTGCCATCTGAATTACTCCGCCTCTACAACAACTTCTGTGTATAATGACGTCATGAATCCCTCTTCCCAACCCAACCCCCATAGGCTGATTTGTTTACTTTAAACTAGAGCTGTGCAATTAATCGAAATACAATTTAGATTTAGTTTTCGGCATCCAACGATTATGAAAATACAATAATCGAGATAAAACAGCGGTGCGCTTTTGCTCCTCCATAAAAGCCCAATTTCACGTGCAAATCAGTAAAATCATCTAATGTGACTTGCAACGTGGGACGTGCTTAATTTATCAAAGTTTATTAGATTTATTCAAGGTTTAAATGCGTGAAAGAGAACTTGCGCTGTTCCTCAGGAGGCTTTCTGCGCGTGCGCTCAGAGACAGAACAGAACAGGGACAAAGTCAACTTTTAGCTTAAGGTGCACGC
Source organism: Cyprinus carpio (assembly GCF_018340385.1). Lineage (NCBI taxonomy): Eukaryota > Metazoa > Chordata > Actinopteri > Cypriniformes > Cyprinidae > Cyprinus > Cyprinus carpio. Next base: position 13,372,842 of record NC_056585.1, on the reverse strand, counting down.
CTAATGGTCAAATATATGCAAAAATGTGTCAAAACGCGGCGCTTGGTGATTATTCATATAAACCCTTGTCAGTTACGTAATAAGTGGACGTAAACAGTTGAGAATGAAAATATGTATAACAGTATAAATTGGATCTGTGCGGCTCTTAAAGTGACTGCAGGCTAATATTCTTGCTGCTGACTGTGTGCTTAATATTAATTAAACAACAAAAGACTCATCAAAATCACTCACTGCTCTTGACTGAAGGACTTTTGTAGCTTTAATAAGAAACAAAGGAAGTCTATTTCGTACAGGGAAGACTATGCTGTTTTATTTTTGCATTCAATTATTCAATTTCTGTATTAGGCTGTTAAATATTTTAGACTTACATAAAAACAGTTTGTTCCATTTTTCCATCTTTTTTCTGTTGTATTTGTCCTTTGCTTTTTTTATTACTTACTGTTTAATTATTTTTGTTTGTTTTTTACTAATATTTTTTACTCTAGTATTCTGCAGTGGTATTGAGAACTGTAAAATTTCTCTGAATGTCTCTAAAATGTAGATGTCATAGCAACCTTATTTACAGAAAATATATATTTTATATATATATCACCATCTTTAAATAAATCACCCATATAAAGTTTTGTTCATGTGGCTCATAACCATGTTAAATTATCGTGATTACAGTATTGACAAAAATAATCGTGATAATGTTTTTTGCCATAATCAAGCAGCCCTACTTTAAAGTGGTCTTATGATGCGATTTCAGTTTTTCCTTTATCTTTGGAGTGTTACAAGTTCTTGGTGCATAAAGAAGATCTGTAAAGTTGCAAAGACTAAAGTCTCAAATCCAAAGAGATATTCTTTATAAAAGGTAAGAGTCAACCACGCCCTCCTAAAACAGCTCATTCTAACACGCCCCTACATCTCTACGTCACTATGTGGGAAGATTTGCATAACGCCACCCAGATGTTCACGCAAAGAAAGAAGGTGTAACTTTTATTCTCGTTGTTGCCACCGCTGCCATGTTGAGGAGTCACTGTGTATTTCGTTATAAAAGCGAAGCTACTTTATTTGGCCTTCCAAAAGAGGACACGACTAGAAATCAGTGGTAAAGTTGTATTTCAACACTGTTCCAGAGCAGCTCGAACCAAATATTCAGATGTGTGCAGTGCATTTTATGGAGGAGGAGGACTGTTTCCTGAACCAGTAGCCTGCAATGCGTCTGTGGCACAATGGCTGTTTCTATAAAGTGGGGCAATTCCAACTTTGCAAGGACAGTCTGGTGCTTCTGACTCACAGCCTGTAAGTACGTTTTTATATACTTAAATAATTTGCCAATGATGATTCAAACGCGAGTTTTGAGCAGTAGAGTAGGCTTGTTTCTCAGATCACAAATGCAGACATGGTTTTATGTTTACGCAGCGCGATATGCAACGCGTAAAAAGACATTAGACATAAGTCATTATAATCAGTTATTATGTCCCCACTGGATGCAACAAATGCCTCGTTTTTAATGGGTTTTATTGGTTTTGTCTCATCTAGCGATGTCCAGATCACGAACGAATCTTTCTATTTAACCGGATTTTAACCGGTCGAACCAGTTCACCAAGTCGAACAGAATCGTTTGAAATGGTTTGCATCTCCAGTACGCACTAATCCACAAATTACTTAAGTTATTTGCTTTATAAATGTGCCTTACACTCCCTCTGACACTAAATATACTTAAGTTATTTGCTTTTTAGTTGTTCCTAACAGTACATTGACTGAACTGCTAAAAGAGAACCGATGATGGGATGTGCATGAGCAGATCAGCTGGACTGAGTCTCGTGCTGCTGGCCTGGGAGACGGCATAGTATGTTAAGGGGCGTGACATTTATGACACACGCTTGAGACATTCGGCCAATCACAATGCATTGGATACCTGGCCAATCAGAGCACACCTCGCTTTTTCAAAACGATAAGCTTTGTAAAAATCGATGCGTTTCAGAAAGGCAGGGCATAGAGGAGAAACTATAATCTACATCATATGGAAAATAATGTGTTTTTTTTTACCTTAAACCGAATAAACACACAATAATGTTCTTTTTAGCAGCATCATATGACCCCTTTAAACATCCAATTAAATAAAAATTTACATTTACGTTTTTGGTATTTTTGCTAGCTTTCACCACCAATTATGTTTTAAGAAATATACGCAATTTACAGTTCTCTACTTCCTGTAAAATGACTAAAAACTTTGATGACTCATCTTGCACTTCAAGCATATCCACATTTTTGTTCAATAAAATGTTTCCACTGAAAATATCCCTCTAACCAAATGCATCTGACTTGCAATAGCATGTAGCAAATCATGGTTCAAAGCCTTGATGTAAACTAAAGCATACTGGCATTTTAAAAAGGAAAATTGATAGGCCAGTGATAGGCTCATCTTCAGTCATACGGATGTATGCAAAAAGAAAAGAAAAAAGATATATGCGATTAATTGCAATTAATTTGATCAGTTAATTAGCATATAATTTTCTAAATTCAATTAAAACATCCCTAATGATTTATTATGCCTGTTGCCGCTCAATTCGTTCAATTTATCCATTGTTGAACCCATTTAGGAAATGTTCACATTTTCTATAGTGATCAGTCCACTTCAGTCTACAGGGTCTTCCTAATAGCCCAGCTGTAGTAGGACATGGATACGTCCCCCCGAGGCTATTATCTCTGAAGAGGGCGTGTGCCAGAAAGGGGCTTGTCAATCTTAATTACGCACCCATGACTCCCATGGGACATGTCATTTGCACGGACACCATTGTATATGTGTTACAAGGCCAAGACGTCCAAAGCTGTTCATCTGAAATATGAGAAATCTACATCGTGTCTTGGCACACTGTGTTAAAGCTTAGCAGATGGTGTAATTCAGGGCTTATTTAAAGATTACAATCTTGAGGAAATCTGATGACAGCCTAAACCAGTAGATGTGATTCTGGATTGCAGGCATATGTGTTAAGTACAAAAGTAATTTCTAAGTACAATCAGAACTAACAGTGCATTTTGGGAAAGCATCTTATGTTACACCAAGTGCACAAAGGACTTCCACACTGACTGTGAAAACAGCATCTATGCATTTGAATTAATCCGAAAAAGGGTCCCAGTAAGTTGTGCAGTGGTGCATAAAACAACTGTATTGTGTTTTGGGATCAGCTGACTGCCATCTGTCACACTGCTGCAAACATATTATATTCTTGATAGCAAACAAATAAATGCTATTGTGTACATCACTGCAAATGAACAATCAAAAACACTGCAAATGGCCACTGCACTATAATGCTCAGCAGGGCTATAAAGTACTCAAGTAAATGTTCTTCATCAAGTGTTTACTCTAGTACCACGAAACTAAATACTTGTATTTTTACTCAATTACATTCCGGAGGAAAATAAAATCATATATTTACTCCTTAAAATTTCATTTAGAATGTGACTTGACTTGTAAAATTGTACCCATAATTTATTTTCAAGTATAATTTCTCAGTACAATTTACACCACTGCCGCTCATGCACTTGCATGTCACTCTGTGTTTGTCATATTTAGCTCATGTGAGGGGCTCTTCTGACCTGTGCTTCCTGTTTTATGCAGCTCAGGCAGTTTAATGTTAAACTGAGACTTTGTGTCATATGAGTAAGCTGGTCCAGTTTCATGCACTTCATTTTTATAAATGTCATAGATACACAATATAAAGTATTTTCTTGTATGTTGTATTTTTGTGGACTAGATATATCAGAGTAATGTACACATTGAAGCTACACTTCCATTTTTATTGTAATTGATTTCTCCACAGGTATGGCTGACTTTTGCACCTGTGGCCGACCAGACAGCACAATATCTGCGAGTCTCTCTAAATCTGGTCAACTGGCTGTCACTAGTCTATGTAGTGGTTGCTATCTTCTTCAGTTTGATCACAACATGGGTGCTGGACTCACTGGGACTGCGCTTCTCGGTATACAGAGAGATATTACTGTTTATATAATATTGTTTACCAGCTGTTACCAAAAAAAAAAAAAAGGAATAATAACTATAGTTTCTGCCAAATACCATTGTTAAAGTTATTGATTAAGTTATTGTTAATTAGATTCACTTGCTGTAGACTGCCACCTGGGTACCTCACTTCACTTCAGTTGATTCTTCAGAAATGTAAACAATCAAACAACCAAACAAACATAAACCAAGTGGGAAAATAATAGGAAATAAAATTATACAGTATATAGCGTCAGGCTATATTATGTAATATAAATGTACCACATAAATGTATATTGAACCTAGCTGCAACGAGTGGGCACTTCATCTCTGATGCGCAAACCGATTTTCGTTGCGAACAATACATTTTGCAATTAATTAAAGTTTAATCAAAAGTTGACATACTTGTCTTTTGCAGTCAAGCTATTTGTAAAATAATGCAAAACATTATTTATATAAAACAAAGTTCAATAAGATATGATTTGTGTTATTTAGAAAGCATAAAATACAAGAGTTATCAGATTATTTTAGTTTTTAGTAAATTTGTTTATTTACTTAACACATGTATCATTTTTTATAGAATTATCTTTTTTTTTTTTTTTTTATTTTATTTGTTTATGCTAATCACATGTTGAGCTGCATCCCCGAACGGGCCATGTTCCCTATGGTCATGGGGGGCCAGACGTTGTGTGCCTTTGCCCAGCCTTTGGTCATCTTTGCCCCCACCAAGCTGGCAGCTCTCTGGTTCCCTGATCACCAGAGGGCCACGGCTAACATGATGGCTTCCATGGGTAACCTTTTTACTGCTCATATTGTATATGGTACTTTAATGCCTGTAGCCTACTGTAGAATGGTAATATTCTTCTCCTTTGTTTTCCAGCTAATGCTGTTGGGCTTCTCTTAGCGAATATCTTCTCTCCAATGATACTTAGTTACACCAATACTCTTTTCATGCTGGTAAGACTGCTTAAGACAGAACTTGGGCAAAAAAAGAATTTTATTTCTTGTATGATGCACATCCCTTATAGTCCCGTCGTCTGACTTGTAGCTCTTGATATATGCTATACCTGCCACCGTAGCCTGTTTCCTAGCAACAGTGGGGATCCGTGAACGCTTTCCCCCCACACCCCCTTCTGCCAGCATGGTGACCCCCAGCTCTGAATTTTTTCTACATGAGGTGAAACTGGTACTACACACAATTTCAAACAAACTGACATGACAACTCATTTACTTTATTGCATGAGCATTGTGCATTTTTTCAAGAATTAATTAAATATAGCCTCCGATTAAAGGTGACTTTTATGTCATTTTGTACTGCTGTCTGAGATTCCCTTTGTTCTGTCACTCTTTTATTTGCAGCTACTGACAAACAAAGCATACATGGTCCTGCTGGTGTGTTTTGGTTCAGGAATGGGGGTATTCACTTGCTTTTCCACCTTGCTGGAGCAGATACTTTGTGTTAAGGGCTACTCAAATGTAAGAACCCAAAAAGAATTATACCCACATTTACCTCAAAACCAACCTGTGCCATAATATGTTAAATAACTGGAAATAAAGTTGAATCACAACTAAATAGCTAACTTCAAATGCTGGATTTAGAAAGCCTTGTATTAAACATAGCATTAATACTGCACTAACCGGATGGATGGATGGTTTATTTAAACACTTTCAATCTCTTGCAAAGTCTGTACAGTAGTAGTAGTAGCGTTAGCTTTGTCAAGTCAGGATAACTGTGTCTCTACATGTTTAATGTGGCAGGACTTTGCAGGACTGTGCGGTGCAGTTGCTATTGTATTTGGTGTTCTGGGTGCTTTTCTCCTTGGCCTGTACGTGGACAAGACCAAGAAGTTTACAGAAGTCACTAAAATAAACATGTGTCTGACATCCCTGGGCTGCTCGGTTTTTGCAGTGGTGAGTAGAGTAAATGATTTCACTGTTGTTAATATGTGCTTGACCTGAGATTCTGTCATCCTGCTGTCCATCAGGTTTCCCAGTTGTGTGATTGTTGGTATTTTTTTTTGTGTGTAGAGTAAAGTTTTTTTTTTATTTTTTTTTTTTTACAAATTCTGTTTCAGAATTGCTTCTTAAAGGATAGTTCACCCAAAAATGAAAAAATTACTTAAAATGTACTTACTCTCAGACCATCCAAGATCAGGTTATTTCTTCATCAGAACAGATTTGGAGAAATTTATCATTACATCACTTGCTCCCCAATGGATCCTCTGCAGTGAATGGGTGCCGTCAGAATGAGAGTCCAAACGGCTGATAAAAACAATCACCATCACGATGGATTTGTTTCTTACAAACAAGCAGATTTTTACTTCAGAAGACATAATTGGACTGGAGTAGTGTGGATTATTTGTTCATTATTGTGATGTTTTTATCAGCTGTTTGGACTCATATTCTGACGGCACCCATTCACTGCAGAGGATCCATTAGTGATCAAGTGATGTATTGCTAAATTTCTCCAAATCTGGTCTGATGAAGAAACAAACTCATCTATATCTTGGATGGTCTGAGGGTGTGTAAATTTTGTCATTTTTCATTTTTGGGTAAGTAGTGCTTTAAGCTTACTAACTTTTTATAAACTGATGTGTTTAATGTGATGTTTAATCAGACAAATTCAGGCTGCCCTTTATCTACTCCTACTACAAGCGCTGGCCAAACCAATGGTAGAATCTCCATTATCTGTATGTGCAACTGGAACAGATGCCAATTTGAGCTGGACAGGCAAGTGATGCATTAGATGAAATGTTAAAATACTGTTTACTGAAAGATAGTATGCTGCGCAGTTATGCAGTACAAAGCATGGCCTTATTCAAGCGGTGATTAGTTTCTTCCCTTCACCATGTCACAACTCCCACCATGCTTTGCTAGTCTACTGTGGCTGGTTGGTGCACAATTTTCAATTCCTCTTCCTCCTCCTGGGTAGGGAAAATGTTTAAAATGGGAACAAGTCCAAATTAATCTAGCCTTCTGGCTTTTCATGGTCGCTTGATGCCTTGATGAGTTAATGAGAGAGTTGGGCTGAACTCCAGGCATTCATTTGTCTTGCTTTCTCCTAAATGTACAAACACATAGTGCCAGTGCTGGTGATGGCAGGCCTGTGTACTCTGGGCACCTGCTGCTTTGTTGGCTTTTTCCACACGGATTACCGGAGACTCAGTGCGGAAGCCACAGCCTCACCAAACAGGGTGACAGACCAGTCAACAGGAGGAGACACCTGGGCAAACAGCACTGATGCATAAAGGGACGGACTGATCTAACGCCAAGAGAAACCACTGATGACAGGGTTTACGCACACTTTAAAGTCTTTTACCTCATTAACACTGAAAATATGTCTTGAATGCTACTTTGTTCAGAAGTGGTACCACCTCAGTGCAATTAATGTTACATAAAGCCAAACTCATTGTGCACAAAAACATTTGTTTCTGTTAAAGGTAACCAAGACCAAAAGTTTTATGCAAATATTAATCTCAACTCATAAATGTTTTTATTGCAATACAGGCTACAGGTATTTTGTAACTGTGATACTTAATGCACTAATAATTATTTTATAATGTAGTTATTTTGAGGTACATATGTTGTTTAAATTTTTAAAGTTGGAAACTATGGCTAGTAGTTATTTTATGAAATTAAGAGATATATTTGAGTGCAATAAAATGTCCATAGGACTAATTTCTAACTAAAGGAGGAGTAGAAATGAAGGATTGCTGGAATAACCACCATGGAATTAAAAAAAAAAAAAAGGTAATTGTGACTTTACAGTGTGAGTTTACATCTCACTTTTTTTTTTTTTTTCAAGATATAAACTCAGAATTGATAATATAAACTCAATTACAAGAAAAAGAATTGCGAGGTATAAACTCAGAATTCCGTTTTTCTTTCTCGCAATTCTGTTTTGTTTCTACAACGCAATAAAAAATAAAAGGTAATTGCAACTTTTTCTCACACTACAGATTTCTTTTCTTGCAATTACGAGTTTACATCTCACAATTCACAATTTTCTTCTCAGAATTGCAAGTTTTTATGTTTTTAGTTTTTCAGAGAATTGGGAGAAAGTCACAATTACTTTAAGTGAAGTATTTTCAATTCTAATTAATATTTAATATAATATAGTTATTTATATTGCCATGTAATAGGAAGCATGACAGTGTACATTAAGATGGTCATTTATACAAATCCCACCTGTTCTGCACATATTTTTTTCAATTCCTGCTAACTTGACCAAAACATTTATTTGTTTGTATGTTAATAAAATTAATTATACAATCAAGAACATTGTTTTTAGAAAAAGTCATTTTTTTTATATTCATCATCTGGCTGTCTTGTATATTTTATCTTAATTGTTTGAAGAGTTCACAAAGGACTTGAATAACTGTCAGCTATACCCAGAAATGATCATATGTCAGTCCACATCCTGTTTTCTTGTAGATGCTTGCAAGAACAAAAGACATGAGCAGGGCAATTTTTTTGATTTTGTATTTTTGTAAAAAAAAAAAAAAAAAAAAAAAAAAAAAAGAGGAAGACGTTTTATCATTCAAAACACTGCATTACAGTGGCAAAATAGCTCAATCTGCTTTTAAGAGGCACACCATTGATAATGCAGAATTACTCGAAACCCAACTCGACAATAATTTTTCAATTGAAATGACATAAAACGCATAAAAATGAGTAGTTTCATACCATAGTTGCTTGAGTAAAACTAAGCTCTTCATCATGGTTTACTAAACACCAGGCATTTTAAAAGATCTACACTTACCACAGAGCCGATGACAATGAAAAATGATGAAAAAAAGAAAAGAAAAACACTACACAAACATATCAAGGGCCCCAAAAAGTGTCTGATATTTCCCAATATCACTACTTACAAAATAACCATCTCCAATGATCCTGATCAATGTCACTAAACAGGAGGGTTTGACAGTCAGAAGTGATGCATTGTGGGAATTCAGAGCTGAAGAGCACAGAACTGCTGGTAAACAGCCAGGATATGATGGTCGAGCTCAGCGGTGAACAGCAGGTTCTCCAGGGTGCCCATATACTGCTGGATGATCACATGATGCTGTGGACGACAATGAAAATTGAAGGTAATTAATAAGGGATGTTTAATGACCAACAAAACACAGTATAGACCGGCAAACAAGTGGATCGGGACTACCATGAGGAAGATCTGCTGTAGCCTCTCGATGCAGTTCTTGTACCAGGTGGTGTTGATGTCTACGCCACTCGTTTCACAGCGAACCAGGTGCTCTGTCAGTAACATAATGAAGCGCTGAAAGAGAAAGAGAGATAACAACAGTTCTTGTCATCTCTTAGCTCCAGGCGCTGTCTTCAAATATCATAATGAAACACAAAAGGCACACACAGAGAAAGACATGAAAAGAATGTAATGTTTATTCTCTCCTCACAAATAGGAACAAGGTGTAAAAGGAGTTGTGACATTAACAGGGACACATCTTTTGCAGCTTTTTTTTAATGTAGTCATGAAAAAAAGTTTTTTACATCAGGATAAAATGGATCTGCATTATCACGGACGCACCTGGAATATAACAAGGAAAAGGTTCTTCTGTTCGCTCTGGGCCGACTCGACTTTCTCCTGCAGCCTCTCGATCTGTTCCTCCAACTGACCCTCCTCATCCTCACTGTTCTTCTCCATGTCCTCTTCATCGCCGCTGTCCCGCTGCTACAGGAAAAGAAACCATGCGTCCTTATGTTCTCGTACTGCATCATCATCAACCATCAAAGTTCAATTCCAACAATCAAGAACGCAAGTACAGAGGACGAATAAAGGTACCCAGATTTGTTATTGATACTAAAGATGCATTGAATGCACACTTGAGAAAATCGGCCAATGAGAAATCCCAGAAGACGCTGTGGGTGGATCCCGTATGGAAGTCTCTAAGCTTTAAACCTGAAACGTCCTGCTGCAAGCTCGAAATACTTGACGGCTTGTGAAAGTAAACATTTGTTGTTTTATTTTGAATCATTTTAATAAAGTGATAAAGCCCGGAGAAAGCCAATATTTTTATTGGCAAATTAAAATAATCGTAATATTGACAAAACATAGATAACAGTACATACTCCTTTTCACAAATACACACAGTAAAATAAAAAGGTATAAAATATGAAAAATTCAATTGATAATAGTAATAATCATCATTATCATAGTCTAAAAAAGTAAATAAAAAGCTAAATTAAAAAAGATGACATAAGGATAAAAATAATCTAAAATAATGGGGGGAAAAAAGCTTTGCTCACACTAACAATGTGACCAATTTTTTTTTTCATTATATGAAAAGCAATAAACAAATATTCCAAGCATCGTAACTGTGTGGTCTGAAATACATTTACATATGTATAGGACATTTGTTTTTGTCTGAATGAAAGCAGTTTTTGGAAAGTAGTGTCTGGGTAGGATATATATAAACAAATACAGCAATCCCTCCTCAACAGCATATGTTGTCTCAGGCACCTCATGAATTCAACTCTGTGGCTACACATTGTGACGGACACAACCAGAAACCAAATTCCTAATTGTCCGTTTGGTCTATCCTCACTAGTTGCTGGATAAGAAAAGTCTGTTGGCTTGAGGCCGACACCTACATTATTACTACAGCAACCAATGTTGACATTCCAGATATTAACTGTCTGCACTGCACAAACAAATGATGCAATGTAAACCCTTACAAAAGTAACAGTGAACAACAGGCAATCCCAAAGATCAGAATAGCAAAAAAACATATCTGAATGCTGTGTGGTTTGAACAAAAGTGTCTCGGCAGTCAAAAATATTTGTTTCTCTACCTTTTTGTTCTGATGCTTCTCCAGCTTTTCTTTTGCCTCATCCAACTCTTTCTGGATCTTCTGCACGTGTTTGTTCATCTTCCGGATGGTCGAATGGAGAATCTCCCACACATAAAACCTGCATAGACCCAATGAACATAAATCAATTACAGCTGCAATGACCTCACCTGCAGAGGTAAGCGTGTTCTGCAGGTTTACCTGGTGAAATCATGAGCCATTTCGGGAGAAAATATCCAGTTGGCCACAGCTGCACAGTCCACAATCTGGGTCCGTATCAACTTGTCCACCAACACGGAGATCATCTAAAGAGGACATTGACAACATGAGTGCTCACAAATGCCATGGCTGGCATTCACTAAGACAATACAACATAAGACGTCTGAATGATCCCACCTGAGGATGGTTCCTCCAGAACTCATACAGAACCCTGAGGATGTGCAGTTTCCCCTCATCACTGTCTGTAAGGTTCTTCAGAACCTCATGGAACCTGATAGAGAAAAGAGAAAAGCATCCATTGCCATTTACCAGAAGAACGGCACCTGAGCATTTTACTAGCTTTGATACGTTCTCAATGATCTGTGCTTTTAGCAATTACAGGCAGCATTTGTGAGCAGAAGGAGAGGGAGCATGGAGCCAGCCGCTGGCAGGCCTGTGTGGGGTTTGGCAGGAGATACTCACTTGGCCAGGGCACTGAAGGAATGACTGAAAGACTTCGCAGCCAAATGGAGCAGCGTCTGCAGGAACACTTCAATCTTTAGAGGGTTGAAGCCATCGCCCTCATCTGGATAGAAACGAGAAGTGCGGTTACATACAGAAAACCAGAACATTTACATTCATGTAGGAGATGCTTTTATCCAAAGTGATATACAAATGAGGATCATCAAGCAATTTGTAATAAGAGCCAAATATACTCATAATAAACAGTGTCGAGTTCAAAGTATAATGACAAAATCCTCTGCTTTTATGAGTAAAAGTAAACTGTAAATGTGCAACTGTTGCCTTAAAGAGCTACTTCTACCTGATCAGTTATTACTTCAGACTTCAGTGTCACATGATCTTCCAGAAATCATTCTAATATATGTTGTTTTGCTGCTCAAGAAACAGCGACTTTAATTTGTTTAAACTGCGATACATTTTTTCAGAATAACTGAATGAAATGTATATAAATGCATTATGAATTATGTAAATATATAATAAATATTTTGTTAATTTATTGAGTATCTTTAACAATTGTATATTTAAAATCAATTGATAGCCCTAGGCATAGACTTGAGATGTTAGACTATGTTTAGCAAGCGACTTTAAAATATCATGCGAGACCCACCATCATCATCATCCTGGTTTGGATTAGGGACATCTTTTAGAACAATAAGGATCTCCTCATTAGACGCCCGGTTTTTAATAGCGTTACTCACTGTAGTTGCCATAGCTAATCCTGGTAATGGACCTGAAACAAATTAAAATAAAAAAGCAAGCCACATTAAACAGCAGTATCACCAAACCATACTGAAATATAATAGAACACAGCTGTAAAATAATAAATAATAAATAATAAAACATAGTGGAACTGGTCAGTTGTCACTGTGATAATGTAAAATTAATGACTTCAAAAGTTTTAGTTTCATCAAAAACATGTATACATGCATAAATATACAAATGTACACAATGAATCACAGATGTGTTCTTGAGCCTGAACATACACTCAGTCTCCTCTTCATACTTATAGCTGCACACAGGGTTAGCCGGGATCAGGGCAGAGAAACTCGGAGGAACAATGTCCACTATCCGCTGATGGTATGACAACCTGCAGGTTCATAATCAAGGCTTAGTGTAAATAAACAGAACAACATGCATGAACTGGCTCTATTCAGCAATTATATAAAGCGATGCATCTGAATAAAAAGCTGTGTGAAATTTACCTCATACACTTTTCCAAAACCTCTTTAACGAACTTGGGTTTGGGCTTTTCAATGTCTTGAGTCAGGCAGTCAGCCCTGAAGAGATCAGAACTCAATACTTAAATATAATAAATACAACTTTTTATACACAAATAGACAATGCATTGTACAAATGATTCCCAGAGGAAACAGCTCATCCTCACCAGTCATCCCAGCTCCATCTGAACTGGAAGTTACTCAAATGATGCGAGAACCAGTTGATGAGCCTAAAACACAAAATAATCCACCACATTACAGAAACATTAAAAGGACAAAAGCTTAGAAGATTCTCAAGCCTCTTTGAAGTCAAAGCTGCTAACATTTCTCTTTACTGTAATAAGAAAAGTTTTAATGAGGATTACATTCAAAGTCTGCCATCATAATTTCAGCCTTGGAAAATTCAGCTGGGTAACTTTACATTCTCAGGATGAGATGTATTATTGAAACCAATATTGTCAACAAAAGAGACTGGTTTTACCAACTATTCAACTTCAAATTGAAAACTCACCGGTCTATACAGATTGTGTTCATTGTGTCCAGCCTCATATACATCATTTCTGTGGCTTGAGCGAGCTGAATATCGGCAGGTTAAAGAAAACTACAAGAGTAGGAAACAGTTATGTTTAAATTTGAGACTGCTGTAGCACAATGTGTAGGAGGAATCTATTAAAAAAAACAAATTCGCATGGCTTTCAGCCAGTATGAAGGATACAACTTGTGGTAATGAGCCTGGTTGCAGTTTGCAGAGCTCAATGAGTAACGCAGTGTACATGACATCAATGTGAGGAGGACTGGGCAGCTGGAATAACTCGCCAAATATCACCTACAGAGAGACGGATATAGCATTACACTGAAATAACATATCTAAGTGCCCATTTACTGCACTAACAGTAGCTAAAATATTATTATAAATATAAATTATCAAATAAAAATGCCAGCATCACACTCTTATTTACCTCCACAATATGGTAGTTAAGGGGAATCTTGTTTTTTCCAGGGTAGCTGAGCAATTGGGCAGCACTGAAAGAACAAAAGAAAGAGGAAAAACAATAATAAAGTATGTAGGCTAAGTTTAAAAAAAAAAAAAAAAAAAAAAAAAAAAAAAAAAAAAAAAAAAAAAAACTAAAACAAAATGTAATGCTATTAGAATTTTAATGGTATTGGCATGTTATTAGTATAGATCAGGTGTTACTCTCCCTCCAGTGAGACTTGATGATGCAGTGCAGGTTCTCCTCAATCACAAATTGCTGGAATGAATGGCTTCTTGCAACAGACAGAAACACACTTACATATACAAACAGCATCCACAAGAACATGAAACAAAACAAATTTAAAATAAAATACAACTGATTATGCATTACTTTTTTTTAAGAAATAATACTTTTATACAGAAAGGATGGATTAAATATGATCAAAAGGGACAGGAAAGGCATTATGTTACAGAAATTTTTATTTTAATTAAGTGATTTTGAACTTTCTATTCATCAAAGAACATGTAGAATGTAGAAATATTTTTGTGTAAACAAGCAGCACAACTATTTTCAACACTGATGAAATATATATATATATATATATATATATAATATATATATATATATATATATATATATATATATATACACACGATTAAACTAATAATAAACAACAATCCCTACCTATTACTTTCTCCTTTCTCCAAAAGTAAACACACTATATAATGGCAATTAAAAGAATGCAGTTTCATGTTTTTAGGGATGATGCATTTTTCTTCTGATGTCCCATTACAGATCCAGATAAAAAAAAAAAAAAAAAAAAAAAAAGACTAGATAAAACATTACTGCACCTCTGGGGCATCAGTGTAGTCGAACATTCTGAAGACGACATGGGGCATAGGGTAGACAGCATCATCAGAGTGGGCTGGAGGTGTGAAAGGGGGCAGGTTGTGCTGCAGGGCTTCACACAGCACACTGTCAAACGCAATATAAGGCCGCAGGATGTGACGCTCCTGCCAGCGGTCCTTCTTCAGCTTCTGCACCTGAGCCCAGAGACAGTCCAGATACTACAGAGAGACACAGAGGAAATTAATTACAGTGAAAGAATAGAGCAGCTCTCAACTGGTGGGTGGTAGGTCTGTTCTGATAGGGTCACTGACTGAGAAGAGAAGAAAAAAAACAATGCTAAACTGAAAAACTTAATATATAATAGAGTATAGTTAGGAGAGCAACATAATTAGGTTTATTAAAGGGACAGTTCTCCCAAAAATTTAAATTCTGTTATTTATACTGATGTCATGGTGTTCTAAACTCACAAGAGTTTAATTAATCTTCAAAACACAAATTTACAAAAAAAAAAAATTAAATTAATATATATTAATTTAACCTGAGAGTTTCTGTCCCTTCATAGATAAAGGCATTGTAAAATGAATCCATGGGAAGTAAGCAGTTTAATCCAAGTCTTAAGAAGTACAATCACTTTATAGGATGCACAGATTTAATTTAGGTTTTTATTTACACAAACACACATACATAAAATGAATCAAATGTGATAAACAAGGAGGAGAAAGCACATTTTCATTTGTTTGGTAATGTAGGTAGTGCATCTAATCAAACTCTACGGTAGTTGTGCAAATTCATCAGTCACTTTGTAGAAGCTAGTCAAATCAGATGGAAGCCAAAATGGACTGGATGCAGGAATCACCCATCCTCAAAATACATCCCAAACTGCATGGGTTTCTATTACTATTGTGTTGCCACTTGCTGTCCGATGTTTTAAAGCAAAACCAGCTGAAAACGACTGTGATTGATATTTTGTTACTGCTTAAAGGTAAAGTTACGGTCATGGATGAAGACTGTGGCCTGACTCTCACCTCTTCCTGTGGGTGGGGCTTTTCTGCAGTCCACACCTGCAGCATAGGAACATGAGTCTTCTGACGCCGCCTGTAACAAAACCCAGATCATGATATTTCACAGCAGACTCCTCTGTATTCTGTCATCTACATGCATAACCACATCTTAGTTGCCAAACGTCCCAATAATCAACAAGATAAAATAAATTAGCACACACTATCCACTAACGGAAGATAGAGATTGAGGTTTATATTGTTTTAAATATGGATATTTTCAAATGCATCAATTCACTTCAAGAAGCCTTCATTAACCGCCATAACCCCCCATTGATTTCAGTTTTGTGAAACTATACATAAAACTATCTGCTTGAAACAGCAGACGAGCTGAATGAGACGCAGATTCACTCTCTGCCAGCAGGTGGTGCTTAAAGCGTTTCCTTGGTTTCCGCTGTAAACTTTTGGCAAAATAAAAAGACTTTTCTAAAGATTTTCTAAAGATTTTCAACCGGCTCGTGGTTAATTGTTACATCCCTACAAATAAGAGTGATTATACAGCTAAAGGAGAAACATACTTTAAATATCCCTCAATTTGGTTGAACAAGCGATCCATTTCCACATCCTTCTTCTCATACAGTTCCTTGCCAACCCAAGGCAGACTGGACAGCACAGCATACACATACCAGTCAGACCGCACCTGTACAGACACATCTGTCAGCCTCACGATTATCTATGAACATGATCTGCTAGGCATGCTGAGTTCATGTTCACCTGTGGTATGTCTTCTTCCTGTGTGACACTGACAAAGTTCTCAAACATAGCAACCATGGATGGAGCCGCGATGACATGACAGTTCACCAGGTCACTGAGAAAGCGCACCTGCAGTGCACATTGTGAATTAAAAACCATCAATAGTTATAATAAAGTTCATGCATATATATGTATTTATAAAGTTAAACAGCACATACCAAATAAAGGGCCTCAGAGTAAAGGTTTGATTTTAGTGTCTCCTTAAGTTGTCGGATCATGGCCTCCACAAACTCTCCTCCAAAGTTGTAGTTGCGAGCGTTGAGAAGTCCCACTAGTGTTGTGTACACCGTCAACTTCTCCGGCAAAAGCCTTGCACTGTGCAAAACAAACAGAATGTGCTATATACAACATCCGTTGCATACTGAGATTCACTTTTGAAGCAAAAGGAAGCATAGCACATTTGCATATTTAAAGTGCAGGTCGCTTACACAGCACATAAGATGCGCAGGATTTTGCCTTTATAATTAGGAAGATCTGCCTCCAGGACACCAGCAAGACCCTCCAAATTGCTCTCTAAGGAGGACGTACTCTGGAAGAATATACATTAATCAGTTAATATGTCTACAAGAAAATTAACTGCATGATCAGTAAGCTGTGCAAGACCATACCTTCTCTCCCACTCGACATATCAGCGACTCTAGGCGGTCTTCAATCTCAATGGGTTCAGACGTCCTCCTCCTTTTGTGAGGCTGGGAGCCGGCTGGAATGAAAAACTCAAGAATATGAGTCTTAAATGTGAACGTTTCGTTAACTTTGAAATAGGCCATGTATATTACCCTCTACCAAGGCTGTATGTAGATTTCCAAACTGACACAAAGTAGAACATTTCTTTTAATCAAAGTGGACAGTCAGTGTTATCAGCCAATGCTGACAGTACAAAAACAGACAAATAACTAAATTAACTAAAATCAAGCATAAATTTGTCCTTTCTAACATGTATGACAATACAATTAGCTGTATTCTGTAGTGCAGTTTTGGGAATGCCTTATTGCAGTGAGGTTGTAGAATAACTATGTTATGCAAAATAAAAGTAATATGATAGTTTTAAAAAGTGCAATGGAATACTATTAAATAATGCAAAGTATAAGCAGTTAAAAAGGGATTGCTTTTGTCAAAAATAAATAAATAAATAAAATTCTAAAGGGAACGTTAATAAAATGTATAACTGTTAAACCAATCGTCCTAATAGCATCATGTCTTAAAGAGACTTTCATTCTGTCCTAAATTATTATAATCAAATTCAAAATGCTTTGTTTATCTGAAAGAGTTCTATCTGCTCAAAATGTAACATTTAATTGGTCATTTGGGGCTTTTTTCTAATGCAAATGCACTTAATGCAAATAAACAGACTATTTACATGTCAAATACTGCACCCTTCGACTGCCACAATGTCAAAAAGTCATTCATTTGCAATCATAAGAGTAAGCAAACCCACAATATGAAAATGACATGAACACATCTCTGTCAACGTGCATGCTAACATGCTAACCCACTCACCATCACCCTCATCGCTGTGCCTTCGCCTCGACATTTCTCAAATTAAATATTCGGACCGTTGAAATAGTATGGAAAAAAACACAAAGCATACACTTTTTGGAACTGTTTTACAGCCACTGAATTGTATTCAGTAAAGCTTGCAGCTTTGAATGGTAACAACCGTTAGCCACACTAGAAAAAATGAAAGCGGCTGATTTAAGGACAGCACATCCGGCTCCGACCGGAAACTGACAATGAAATTTATTTTTCTACCTATTAGATTGTGTTTTATTAACGTCTACACCTACCCCTTACAATAATGAAAAAATTGTAATTTTTGTTGTACAGTGTGACAAAAATTACAATGTATTGATGTGCGCATGCCCAGTAGCGCCACACGTATCCCTTCTAGCCTTAACCGGGTGAGAAGTCTGATTCATCACCGAAAATCGGTTCTTTCGAAATTCTCGTTTTCAAACACACAAACAAACAACAACAAACAAACAAACAAACAGAAAAAAAAACAATTCGGTGATTCTTTTACGCCTCTATGTAGGATAATGATTATGCTGTAAAACTCCCGTTTTCCTCAGGAACATTTTGATTATTTTAGT